>NC_063181.1:10952332-11255362 GCF_023159225.1 Perognathus longimembris pacificus | reverse complement strand
CAAGCAACATGGGTAGATGATTGGAAAAAAACATACAAATGGACTTCAAACATATGAAACTTCACTGTGAAAAAGAAACATACAAATGTTAACTACACCCTAATCATTTTTCATACACATGAGTCAAACCAAACAAAGAAAAACAACACCAGACTGGTGCTGGCACTTGACATATTTGAACACCAAAAAACAAAGAATAATGATAGTATTTATTAGATATTGAATAACAGAGAAAGATCTATTCATTGTTTGTTCCCCAAAGTACAAACTGCAAAGGGTAAGATTAACAAATGAGATTAAACCTATACGTTTCTGTTTATCAAAAAATACCATAACAAGAGAGAGATGACAAGCTTCCCATGAAAATTTATTTTCTTTATGCACAACTATGTTTCCAGTTCCAAATATTAAAAAAAAAACATTTTTGAGGATGTTGATCAGTGATCCTTCTCATTCATTGTCCTTGAGAGTTTAAATATGTAAAGTCTCAAAATCATGTAACACTATGTTCTAGAAGAAAGAAGTGATGTGTAGGTTCTGCCTCTTGAAATAGTCCATTATGAACTTATCATCCCTTATTTCCACAGATCTAGTTATTTCATTTTCTGGTTCTTATACCACCCAGTTTATGAAGATAGCAATGTTTGTTTATCTCTCCTAGTATAATGAGCCCACTAGATTTCCCAGTTTCTCTCCAATGACTTGATGTTAGCTCAAGCACTCTTGGGCATCAAGAAAATTGTTGAAGCAGTTTATATACTTAGTGTAGGAAGTGGCTTGAACAGAATTCCAAATCTGTCCTTTGCTTTCACATGTAGTATTTTTATTTAGCAACCCCACTTGAAGAGCAGACCTGATATTCTTTCCTGAGTTATGGAATACTAATAGAGGCTCCTTCCTGGGTAGGCAAAAGCGCCAAAGATCAGGGATGGCTAATCTGGACAAAATGCCCAAAGGGATGGGCAGTCTGCATGAAGTTCAGCTCATCAGCAATTAGCAGAGATTTCTCACTCTGAAATATGGTCTCTCTTCAAAGCTCTGCCAATCAATGGTAGGCTACATAGACCCTGCCCTACACCTAAGGAAGTTCAAGGAAATAACAAGTTGGCTGTTTTTCTTTTGTTCTTTGTTGGGTCATTGTGTATCTCTGAGCTTATGTTTATGAGCCTTACATAAAATTGATTTTAATTTTTTAATAATTACTTATCTATTGTCAAAGTGATGTACAGAGGGGTTACAGTTTCATACGTAAGGCAGTGGGTACATTTCTTGTACAATTTGAGCTAGAAGTCGGAGCTCTAAGGAAAACGGTTCCCTTGAATTGTGTCAGGGGGCTGTGTTGTCAGAAAAACCTAAGGTCCTGACTATAAACAATGCACTTTGACTATTCCATTGCTTTGTTTTGTGATTAACAAAATATTCTTAAGAAACCATTGAACAGTATACTTGAATTCAGCATGAATAAGGATAAAGACCTCTAGGGACAGCAAATACCACATTAAACTGTGTTTACAGGGAAGAGAGGAAAGCTAAGAAGAGTAGAAAAGCTCTTAAGACATGAGTTAAAATAATAAAAATTTTAGGAGATGATAATTTGGCAAATGATTACAACAATTAATAAGAAAACACCTATAAAATTGCTCTATATTGACAGTTGAACTTAATTTGAAGAAAAAAATTTTATAATAGAAATGGCCATGTTTTAGACTAGTTCTACTTTTGTCCAGCATTTGATATTCTCAAGTTGATTCCAAAGTTCAATTTTTGCTTAAAAATATTGATATTTATAAACAGAACCACGGCTAGGCTTCATGTCATAATAAAATATGATAGAATTTTAAAATGTGCTAGAATTGAATATGTAAAATAAGATTTTCCATCTATCTTAGATTTTAGTTTTAAACTATGAGTTGAAGATCATGACAGTTGTTGGAAGGTAAGGACATCTACCTCAGAAGGAGATGTTAGACTATCTACCAATTAATAAAATAAAATAAAAACGACACTTTCTATATATTGATACCTGGCTTAAATATAGCTCATATCAGAGAAGACTAGAGATTCACATTGGAAAGTTTCTCTTTCTTGCCTCTACATCTCTATTGGGGTATAATTAACAAATCAAAGTGAATACATTTGGGCTAGGTGTGGTTGTGCATGTTTGTAATCTCAACACTTGGAAGGCTGAGACACAAAGATCATTAGTGCAAGGCTAGTTTGGGCCCCACAGCCAAGAAAAAAGAGTATATGTTCAGATTATATCTATTCTTTAAGTAAGGGGGATTCATTTGAGTAGAAACACTGTGGTAATGATTCTGCCCTCTTCCTATGGAGAGGAAAAAGCTCCAGCATTTGCACTTTAAATGACATAAGGAGTGAGAGATTGACATTCTTTCTTTAAGGTTGAGGCTCTGTTCTTGATAAACATAGATCCAGCAATCCTACTTCTGGGCATTCACCCAGAGGATCACAAACAAGGCTACCAGCACAAGCATGTTCATAGCAGAATTATTTACCACAGCTAAAATATGGAACAAACCCAGATGCCCTTCAGTAGATGAATGGATCAAGAAATTGAAATCTTGGCTTCTATCAGAAAGAATGACATTGCCCCAAGAAATGTACTCGCCTTACATATGAAACTGTAACTCCTCTGTACTTTATTTACTTTGACAATAAAGAAAAAAGAAAAGAAAATGGGAAACTTAGAAAAAAAATCATACTAAGTGAAGTTAGTCAGACCCAAAGAAAAATAAACTCTATGGTCTCCATTATTGGTAATAATTAGTAGATGTCTAGGATAGTCCTAGCAGATGATCACAGTAGCTCAATAACTATATACATATAATCACATAAAATGATGCTAAGAGAAATGACCTCCAAAATATGGAAGCAAGTGGTTTATTCATTGAGGTTATTAATTTCAACATACTATGTGAAATTATTTCTTTTTTCCTCTGTTCATCTTCCCTGTGATTTAGCCCCTGTTGTCACCGTATTTAATTCTTGCTAACTCTGAAAGTGGAATTCAATGGGCCCAAGAGACAAACAGAGCGGCGCTGTCCCTGGTGCTGAAAGAGAGTCTTTGGCAGAAAGAACCCACTTATCTCCCTAGAGTATGGATGAAGTGGGGGCATGTAATTACACAACCTGATCTCTGCTGTTCAGCAGGTGACTTCTGAACGCACTTGCTAGTACGAGCTGCCCACCAGAGGGCTCATGATGGAAGAGTTTGTCTGAGGCAAATGATGCTACAGACAGTGGACAAAGTCCTCCTCTAAGTAGAGGTCAACTTATGTGGGAGGAATGAGCAAGGAGTGAATGAGGTCACACCATACACACAAGCTCAGTGGCTATGGCAAGCAAGGTAGGAGGTTCTCAGAGTAGTTTCCCAGAAAAACAGCACAATATGAATCTTGGTAGTACTGGGAGGGACCTAACTACTGGGTGTCATGAGAAGGGACAGGAAGCAGTTTGTCCTTTCATCCTCCCTTTTCTATCACTAACCAACTTGAGTGGGAAGAGTGAGGGAAAGTAAGACTAAAGTGGATCTCAAAGCACCCCAGGTGCTGAACTGCAGCCTGTACTGGAGAGGACGGATGACACAAGGAGTAGGCAATTAAAGCATGATGGGGCTGGGAGGTGATTTTCTTTTTTTTTTTTTTTTTTTGGCCAGTCCTGGGCCTTGGACTCAGGGCCTAAGCACTGTCCCTGGCTTCCTCCCGCTCAAGGCTAGCACTCTGCCACTTGAGCCACAGCGCCGCTCCTGGCTGTTTTCTGTATATGTGGTGCTGGGGAATCGAACCTAGGGCCTCGTGTATCCGAGGCAGGCACTCTTGTCACTAGGCTATATCCCCAGCCCCTGGGAGGTGATTTTCTAATGCTTTAAAAGAGGATATTCTGAGAAGTTAAGTGGTCTCTGTCATTGTGATTTACTGGAGTAAATTCTTAGCCAATTAGCAAAGAAAGGATCTCTGACAAACTGATTTCACAGCTAGCAATGGTACAAAATGAAGCCCTTTTAAGAAACTGTGCATTTCATTTTTTTTTCTGGAAAATTATTTTAAAAATTGGATAACCATATCTTTTTCAGCTCGGCTGTATATTTGTAACACCTAAGTCAAGATTCTGATGCCTAGTAAACATTTGGCAAGTAATTTTTTTTGCTGCAAGGAGAACACTCATCCATCAATGGAAACCAACACCATGGAAATGAAAATTAATTTACAATGCTTGCAGGATAGAAGGAAAACAAGAACCTGTGAAGACATAACTGCAGCCATTTGACAAATGCTATTGTTATTACAGGGCAGAGTAGAACAAAAACAAAACAATGCAAAGCAAGGCTAGAATGACAATGTAATTACTTTAAGATTCTCTTTCGGAAAAACACTAGGAGGTTTATTACAAGAGTTGTAACATTGTGCCTCAGGAATGCAATAGACAGGTAGTAAATAAACAGAAGTTTGGTGTCTCCGGCAGGTAACATGCTTGTTTGTATCATAAATATGTCCCTCCCCACCAGCACCAAAGGCCTATTTGTTATAGGCTTGGTCTGCATAGTGGCACTATTAGAAGGTGGTGGAAAGAAGAGCCTAGTGGAATGGAGTTAGGTCACTGGAGATGTTCTCTTGAAGGGGACATTGGGTCCCCAGTTCTTTCTTCTCTTGTTTCCTGGCCGTGGGGAGGTGATGAGGTGATCAGATTCCTCTTGGAGTGTTCCTTGTCATGGTCTCTCTACAGGCAACAGAAACAACTGTGATACTAAGCCTGCCATAGCCAGCTGGCAGTGAAAAGGGAATCCTGAATGAGGGGGGCAAGGATTAAAGAAAAGTAAAAATACAAGACAAGAGAAAAAAACAAGAGGCAAAGATAGGGTACAGGAGGTCTGCATCTTAAGATTGAAACTCAAGACTGCAGCAGAGGCAGCCAAGGAAATAAAGGCTACAATGCCTGCTACCAATAGCCCTATAAATCATCTAGGGTGAATGAGCTCTTTTAAATGTTTTAACACTTGAATACTTGTTTCTTCATACCAAGCTTCAGATATGTTCACAGGAAGCATGACAACATGGAGGCTGCTTAATAACAATTACAGAATCAGTAAGACCACTATGCAAGCAATTTGTAAAAGAACAGTTAGTACAAGTAAAATTGAAATACATGGCTCCTATAGAAATATTAAAAGGTCCATACATAATGGCATAAGGAAGTGTTACACAACTCATAATATTTTTTAAAGAAGAAGTGGGCCAGGAGATATTATTTAGGGCAGCCACTAACATCCAGACATGATGTTGAGGGTGTCCATTCATCCACCACAGACCTGGGTTGTACTTGTTGGTGAGATTGGCTCCGGACCAGTCCATCAGTTGAGAATTAGTTCCTGAAATATTGGTTATAAAAGGATGTTCATGTCTATACTTTATGGGGTGCAGTTCTCCCATGGATTCTATAATTTGAGAAGAATTGATGCAGCGAGGTATCATGAAGGACGATTTGTTTAAATGGAAAAGGCTGATGAACTCTTTCATTATCTTCATTCCTCCTTACAGGGAATAAATGAAAACCAGAAATGTCCTCCCCTCTTTGAGCAGCCTGTGCCAAGGAGAGTTGCAGGGCCCTTCGCTAAGGGATAGGATTAGAACTTATCCCAAAGGGGAGTTGATCATTAGGAGGGCCAGGCGCCTTTGACAGCACAGGCTGAGATGGTACTGACTGTGAGACAATAACAGGCAGAGGGGGTGGTGGGAAAGGATCAAAGTCCGCCAGGATTGAGGGCAGAGGCCCACAAGTCTCTACCTTTACAGGAGTTTGTTATTTTGGATGAAGCTGTGACAATAGGACTATAATTGATTCCAACATATTCTCAACAAGGGTCAATCTATCTTTAGTAGGCTCATTGCATAATTTTTCCTCAGTGTCTGAGCCATCTGAGTCTTCCTTAATATCTAGCCCAGTGGGTTCAGATCTTATTAATTTTCTCAGCTCTTCCCGGGCAGCAGTATATGCTCCCGGGGCTGGGCAACGCTCATCAGATGCCTGTTCAGTTTCTCTGATCAACTGATTGAATCTAGTCCGTTCATGTCTAGGATCCAAACAATCTCAGACAAGATTCCAGAGAGTAAAAGCATCCACTGGGGTTTTCTCAGGGCCATTTGCATCATAATGTTTCTGAATCTTTTTTCCAATTTTCTGCCAAGTTTCTAAGTTAATGGTTCCTTCCTCTGGGAACCAGGGACATGCTTCCTCAATAAAGTGAAAGAAACATTCTAAGTAACTTTGGCCAACTTTCACTCCCTGGGCATGAAGCATACCTTTGAGGGCCTGTATGTATAGTGTACAGCTGTCACTTTGTCCCATAATTTCTTACTCCCGACAATCTCTCTCTCTCCCGCTCTCCTTCCCAAGTGATCGGACGTCCTTACCTGAGTGGGGATCCTCTGCCGTCGCCCCAGGTGTTCAGGTCTCTGTTCGGGCGCCACTCTGCCAGAGCCAGCCGGCAGTGGAAAAAGGAATCCTGAATGAGGGGGGCAAGGATTAAAGAAAAAGAAAAATACAAGACAAGAGAAAAAAGACAAGAGGCGAAGATGGGGTACGGGAGGTCTGCAGCCTCAGATTGTAACTCAAGACTGCAGCCATGTTTTATTCTTAACTTCCAGCTTATATGCAGTTTTAGGAACCAGGGAATAGCATAGGATTAACCAAGGTTTAAGAAAACAGGAAGGCCCTGAAATTGGTAATAACAACAGGTAGTAAAACAAGATACGGTTGAATGGTTTACATAAAACAGACTCTTGTGGACATAATAAAACATCTCGGAATTAGTACTGTCCTTCAAGTAAACCATGTCCTTGCATATCCTTGAGATAACAACATAGCCAGAGGTTAGAATGAACTTTGTTGTTGGCTCCCTAAGCCATGACCTTGCACGCCCTTGAGAGTATAGCCAGAAGTCAGGATGAATTTTGCTGTTGGCTCGCTACATAAGCCCAAATAAATCTGATCTGCTTTTTTGTGTGTACAAGTCCTGGGGTTTGAAGTTAGGACCTGGGTGCTGTCCATGTGCTTCTTTGGCTCAAAGTTAGCACTCTGCCACTTGAGTTACAGCTCTGTGGATGGCTTTTCACTTGTGAATGGAATGTAAGAGTCTCATGGACTTCCTTGCCAAGACTGGCTTCAAAACATGATCCTCAGACCTCAGCTTCCTTCCTGAGTATCTAGGATTGTAAGTGTGAGCCACCCATGCCTGTCTCTGATCTCCTTTTATGTTGATTATCTGAAGTATTTTGTCATAGTGGTGAATAGCAAGCAATATAAATTATCTTTGAGTATTGTCTTCTTGAATTTGCTGCAAGTGAAATAAATTCCCTTGGAAAATCAATATCCCTAATAGCAGGATACCTCTATTTCTTTCTTGATTTTTTTTTTTTTTTTGGCCAGTCCTGGGCCTTGGTCTCAGGGCCTGAGCACTGTCCCTGGCTTCTTCCCGCTCAAGGCTAGCACTCTGCCACTTGAGCCACAGCGCTGCTTCTGGCTGTTTTCTGTATATGTGGTGCTGCGGAATCGAACCTAGGGCCTCTTGTATCCGAGGCTGGCACTCTTGCCACTAGGTTATATCCCCAGCCCCTCTTTCTTGATTTTTAAAACACAAAACTGATTTCAAGATGAAGAGTAACTGGATTTCCTTTCAATTGGTCTAATTACAGTTATGTTTTTGTTTTTGTTTTTCCAGCAGAAAATGCTCCACTAACTTTACTTTGGTTTTCTATTTAGGTCATAGTTGTAATCATTTATGAGCAACGGTTGCAGAATGGAATCACATGACAATATTTGGGTTTAGTGAAGGGATAGCCTCAGGCTTTCATATATAAGCAAATATAAAAGGATGACTTTCAGTTCTCAGGTACCAGCACATAGGTATTTGCAAGAGAAGGTGCGGGACAAGGGGCAAGAGGTAGAAGAATGATGAGAGAAGGGAAGGGAGTAGAAGGCAGGCAAGGGACAGAATGCAGGCAAGAATGCATTGTGTATAGCACAGAATTGGGAGAGATAAGGGAAGGAGTGGGTTGAAAGCAGTGGAGCTGTTGAAGGGATGACACAAATCAAGATGCATTGTACACATAAATTGCTTTGTTTAATGGTGAAAAATCACTTAAACATTAAGAAAAGTGAGGGACTGGTGAGGGCAGGAGGGGTGAGTCAGAATGTTGAAAGGGTGACCTTGATCAAGAGGCAATGTATTCATTAACTACTCTGTTGAATAGCAACTCTTGCATAGGACTACTTAAAGAAAATTAAGAAAATGCAGAACAATTAAAGTATCTCACATTAAAATGAGGGAGAACAGGTGAATATAATTAGAAATGTAAAAGACAGATATTGAGAATGGAAACTGTATAATGTCTGAATAGCTACCATGGTTGGGGAAGCAACAGTATCAGGCAGAGAGCAATTACAGAGGTGCAGGCATAACAAAGATTCAGGTATCCACAGCTGGCTGTAAAGCATCTATTCCCTTTTGTGATCTGGTATCTCAGGTATTCATTACACAGCATATTCATTTCTCCAGGAACATCACACCTTTTGGTTTGCCCTGCTGTCTGCTGCTGAGGCAGATTCTGAAGAGACTGGGGAATATTCAATTTTTTGTCAGTTCTCAAATTGAATCGAAAGTCTCACACATGCTAGTAAACCCTTGGTTATTTTCTTGAAATAAGTTCTGAATAATAGTATATCTCATGTTCACCTCTCTTCAGTGATTGTCTATCCATCAAGGCAATGGTCTAGACTTTTATAATGACATCTGGCAATTCTCAGATTGCAGCCTCCTGCATAGCAATTATTACAGGTGTGAGCTACCAGAGCCCAGCCTTTAATCTGCTTTTAAATTTCATTTTCTTGTAAAAGTGTTGTTTAGAGGGGTTACTTATTACCTTATTTGTGTGATAAATTACTATGTAATTTATTTCTAACAGTGTTACCCCCTCTCTTGTTTTCTCCAATTTTCCCTCCCTCTAAATCTCCTCTCCTCCAAATTGTAAAGTTCACTTCCAACATAGTGTCTAGTGAGTATTGCTGTTGCCTTGTTTCATCCTTGAATCCTTGTTAATCTATAAACTTTCTCAGGTTGTGACTGTTATCCTGTACCTTTTATCACCAGGATAAGGAAAGGGAAGATCATTAACCAACTAGTGGATGATCAGGGGCTCTATTTTTCGCATTTCCCCTTGTTCAAGGACTTTATTAACTAAGGCTACTGTTAGGTGACGCTATATTTCCCCCTGTACAAACACATCAAGTAGACTCAACTCTCACCAAGGTGTGCTTCTTTATCTTCTGCAAGCCTCAAAAGATTAGCTTTGAGACAACAATAGCAGCCGTGGGTCTGATCATTGGATGTCCAGGTTCCTTTATGTGTGCATCATGTTTGGGCATCCATTTTCATCTTACAATGGATTGCTAGTGGACTCACTTGATGTTATGATTTAGTGGGTGTGTCACAATCTGATCAAAGCTTTCAGTTACATGAATCCCACTGTCGCTCTGTTTCTACCAAGATCATGTCCAGAGTTGTCTTTCAGAGTGATAGACTTCTCCACAGTGAATGAGCCTTGCTCCAAAGCCCCAAGAAGCCCCAAGATTCACTGCAGACTGGCATGGCATGCTTTCTCCCTTCTGGGAACTCCAGTGTTACAAAGTCTCAGAGTTGCAAGGCTTGAAGTATCAGGATTGTTTTCTTCAAATCCTACTCCTGCTTCAGAGCATTCTTTTTCTTTTCTGGGACCTACTCAAAGCTGGAAACTTTCCACATCCCCCACATGGAAACCCACAAAGAGACCTGATGGGTACACACTATGTTATCGTGTCTGTATAAGATACAAAACACACTACTAATTTAATTTGTGGATTGTGTCTTGTAGTTTCTGAACATTGTATGGCTAATAAATATATTGTTAGTTTGACTCATGGATATTTGCAGTTAGCTCATTTCTTCTTTTCTGCACTATGTGCCTACTCAAAGCTTCCACTTTTCTACCCACTTCTTAATCAATGTGTTTCTAATTCTCACCATTTTGTCAAAGTGTGGTGAATCAATAGGATGTTTTGTAGGCTGCAGAGGTCTCTTAAGTATGCATTGTAATGGAGAGTAAGTTAACAAAACCCTTAAAAAACTATAAATATTTAACTTGGTAAATGTAAAAAGTTCCTGATCTATTTTTTCTGTACAGTAACATCCTGGAAGCCAGATGAATATATCCTTAACAATACCATGTGTGGCAGAGAAGCCACAATCAGGTTTTGTTCAGGTGAGTCTGAAAGTTTGTGGTCATCCTCATGGTTTCTGTTTATTGCAGGAGCCATACTTGTGAACTCAATTTATTGCATGGTGGGGACCACTCCTTCTGCAACCTTTGGCACATCAGACCCTTGAAATTCTTCTTAATTACCCAGGAATAGAGGATAAGCTGTTGTATTAGTGGTTGTGCTTAGCGTTCCTCACAAAAGTACCCTTTGATCTTACATGTTCCATGCCTGAGGTAAAGTGGTAACAATATCATCTCACGGACCTGGACAATGTTCACTTGATGGGTCGGGTCGTCAGAAACAACAGACCCCCTATGGCCAAACCTTGGATCAGAACCCAACTATGTGGTTCTATGTTCTCATCACTTTGAGAGTGAAGTGAGGTTGGGCATTGCGTAGAAATACTGTAGTCTATGAGTGCTCATTACAACTCAAAATTTATTTCCAGAGAATAGCTCTTTCCAAATATAGATGACATTAATTTCATTTTTGTCATTACCAACTATAATTACTTTGATTGAGCTTAGAGTAAGTTTTGGTGTAAGATGTTTTTCTAGTTAAATTTGCATATGTTGGTGGGTGCTGGTGGCTCACACCTGTAAATTTAGCTACTTAAAAGGCTGAATTCAGTTCAATATACGCAAGTCAATTAATGTAATCCACCACATCAACCAGAGCAAGGTAAAGAACCACATAGTTATATCACTCGGTGCAGAGAAAGCGTTTGATAAAATCCAGCACCCAGTTATGCTAAAAGCCCTGGAAAAACTCGGATTCCAGGGAACGTTACTGAATATAATCAAGGCAGTTTATGACAAACCAACAGCAAGCATAACTCTAAATGGTGAAAAACTAAAGCCATTCCCTGTAAAATCAGGAACAAGACAGGGATGTTCACTCTCTCCCCTTCTCTTCAACATAGTACTAGAATTCCTAGCCAGAGCAATTAGGCAAGAAGAAAATATAAAGGGGATCCAAAGAGGAAAAGATGAAGTTAAACTTTCTCTCTTCGCAGATGACATGATTCTATACTTAAAGAACCCCATAGACTCTACCCCCAAGCTACTAGAGCTGATCCAAAACTTTGGCAAAGTTGCAGGATATAAAATAAACCCTCAAAAATCAATGGCCTTTCGCTATGCCTACCGAGGCTGAAATCAGGAAAGCAACTCCTTTTGCAATAGCGTCAAAAAACATAAAATACCTAGGAATAACCTTAACCAAAGGTGAAAGACCTCTATGATGAGAACTTTAAAAACATGCAAAATGAAATTAAGGCAGAACTAAGGAAATGGAAAAACCTCTCATGCTCCTGGATTGGGAGGATTAATATAATCAAAATGGCAATATTGCCAAAGGCGATCTACAAATTCAATGCAATACCCATTAATATCCCAACACCATTTTTTAATGAAATAGAGGAAGCAATCCTGAAATTCATATGGAACAATAAAAGACCTAGAATAGCAAAAACAATCCTAAGCAGCAAGAACGGTGCTGGAGGAATTACAATACCCAACTTCAAGCTGTATTATAAAGCTATAGTTAAAAAAAAAAAAAAAAACAGCTTGGTATTGGCACTGGAACATGTCTGAAGACCAATGGAACAGAATTGAAGACCCAGAATTAAACCCACAGAACTATGCCAACTTAATCTTTGATAAAGGAGCTAAAACAATAGTCTGGAAGAAAGATAGCCTCTTTAACAAATGGTGCTGGCAAAACTGGCTCAACACATGCAACAAACTAAAACTAGATCCTTATATATCACCCTGCACCAAAATCAATTCCAAATGGATCAAAGATCTCAAAATCAAAACAGACACCCTGAAAACACTAAAGGAAGGAGTAGGAGAAACACTTGGGCTCCTTGGCACAGGATGGAACTTTCTTAACAAAGACCTAGAAAGGCTACAAATCAAAGAAAGGTTGGACAAATGGGACTACATCAAACTACAGAGCTTCTGCAGGGCAAAGGACATAGCTCACAAGATAAACAGAAAGCCCACAGATTGGGAGAAGATCTTTACTGGCCATTCAACAGACAAAGGCCTCATATCTAAAATATATGCAGAACTAAAAAAATGACCTTCATCCAAAACAAAACCACAAAGAACCAATAGCCACCTTAACAAGTGGGCTAGAGACTTAAAAAGAGACTTCTCTGATGAGGAAATGAGAATGACCAAGAGACATATGAAAAAGTGCTCTATATCACTGGCCATGAAAGAAATGCAAATCAAAACAATATTGAGAGTCCATCTCACCCCAGTAAGAATGTCATATATCAAGAAAACTAACAATAACAACTGTTGGAGGGGATGTGGCCAAAAGGGAACCCTACTTCATTGTTGGTGGGAATGTAAACTGGTTCAGCCACCCTGGCAAGCAGTATAGAGATTCCTCAGAAGGCTAAACGTAGAACTCCCCTATGACCCAGCAGCCCCACTTTTGGGTATCTATCCAAAAGACCACAAACAAGAACACAAGAAAGCCACCAGCACAACAATGTTCATTGCAGCACAATTTGTCATAGCTAGAATCTGGAACCAACCCAGATGCCCCTCAGTAGATGAGTGGATCAGGAAAATGTGGTACATATACACAATGGAATTTTATGCCTCTATCAGAAAGAATGACATTTCCCCATTTGTAAGGAAATGGAAGGACTTGGAAAAAATTATACTAAGTGAAGTGAGCCAGACCCAAAGAAACATGGACTCTATGGTCTCCCTTATAGGAAATAATTAGCACAGGTTTAAGCAAGTCACAGCAGAGGATCACAGGAGCCCTATAGCTATACCCTTATGAACACATAAGATAATGCTAAGTGAAATGAACTCCATGTTATGGAAACGATTGTTATATCACAGTTGTAACTACTTTCAACATGCCATATGTAACTGTAGCCTCTATTATTGATGATATTCCTGTATCACCTTCCTGTGGTTGTACCTACACTATCTCTGTATCTTATCTGAGTATATTGGGAGCCGGGTATACTGGTATTAGAACCAGGAAATTGGAAGGGAATACCAAAACCGAGAGACACAGGGTAAAAAAAAGACAAAACAACTACAAAAGCAATACTTACAAACTGTTTGGTGAAAATGAACTGAACAACTCATGGGGGGGGAGGGGGAAGGAAAAGGGGGAGGGGGGATGGGGGAATGAGGGACGAGGTAACAAACAGTACAAGAAATGTATCCAATGCCTAATGTATGAAACTGTAACCTCTCTGTAATTCAGTTTGATAATAAATAAATATATGTATATATATGCATACATAAATATATATATAAAGAGGGTGAGTTCAGAGAACTGTGGTTCAAAACCAGCTCAAGCAGAAAAAGTCTACTAGACTCTTATCTTCATTAACAACAAAAAGTCAGAAGCAGAGTTGTGACTTAAGCAGTATAGCCAGAGCCTTGAGCTGAAAAACGTAGGGAGAAGGTCCAGGACCTAAGTATAAGCCCCAGGACCTGCACAAAAAATGTATGTTATACACACTTCTACTTTTTTTTTTTTTTTTTTTTTTTGGCCAGTCCTGGGCCTTGGACTCAGGGCCTGAGCACTGTCCCTGGCTTCTTCCCGCTCAAGGCTAGCACTCTGCCACTTGAGCCACAGCGCCGCTTCTGGCCGTTTTCTGTATATGTGGTGCTGGGGAACCGAACCTAGGGCCTCATGTATCCAAGGCAGGCACTCTTGCCACTAGGCTATATCCCCAGCCCTACTTTTTTTTATTTAGAAAAAACAAATGAAAATCATTCTTAACATTTCAAATATGATTTTTAATGACTTTACATTAGTGGTGTGAGTTGTTATTAATCTTTGAGAATCTAAGGAGCTATACTATTTAAGCATCTTGGAACATACAATTAAGGGAATATACTAACATAACCATGTTATTTAAATATTTATTAAAAATTTAAAATATTTTACAATAGGAAGCCAAGTACATAATGTTTGTTTGGTCCTGTAACATAAATGGTATTTGTTGCTTATGCATATACGTGTGGTATGGTAGGAATGTTTAAATTGCATAATTTATAAAAAAAATATGTTTGGAGTAATTAAATTTGAGTCCTTTCAAGTATTTTTCACCGAAGTCACTGTTTTCCTTAAACTTGACGGTGGAAATAAATTAGTAGACTTCTGCTGTTTGTTTGGTTTACTCTCTGCTATTTGAGACACATTTGACACAGACTTGGTAAGAGGATGTGGGTATGTGTTCATATCTGTGTTCATGGGTAGAAGGAAAGCAAGGTACTTGAATGATGCACTTTCTCCATTATGGAAACTTTCCGATTCAGACACTTTATCCACTATTTAATAAAGCCAAATCCTAACAAAAGTTTTGAAATAACGAAGTCCAGCAGTGCTAGGTGGTCACCTAGGACCCCCTTGGTTGGCGATGAGCTTCTTTTTCTAGGCTCATCACTTGGAGGGTTGAAATGGTTAGGGTACACAGCAATGGAGCTGTGTAGGAAGCCGAGGGAGAGAGATAACACAAACATGAAACAAACAATAGAAGTAAGAAGGAACACTTCAAGAGCAGCACCACATAACACAAAATGTCAGCCAGCTAAGGCTTAGAAATGTCAGCCAGAGCATCACAAGTAGGATGGCAGCTCCTGGAGACAATCCAGCTAGGGAGAGTGGCTAAGAGGCAGAGAGTGCCAGAGAGCAGGTGCGCCACCCCGTGCTTCGTGGCTGCTGACGGCTAAAGAAGTATAAAGAAGAGATTGAACTCTGCCTTTGGGCTTTTCAGAAAATTTGAGTATACCTAAGACAATTCTATGCCTGGTAAAGTAAAACTACTCTTGGCCTCACAGCTAAAGAATTGCACGGACTCTCTTGTCACCCACTGTTGGGTGTGTACAGTCAGCTGTCACCTCACAAGAGGAAAGTGAGGAGGAGAGTGGTGGTAAGGAACTCTTGTCCATTCTGTTTCTAATTTCTACAGGTAAAATGAAATGTATGATGCACAAAGGAAATATTACCTCCAGAGCCTTAGCATACCAAACTAATGGTTGAATATTTAACAAAAGGAAGACAAGAAGTTTCAGCAAGAATAGTGTTGCTTATGCAGATATGGTTGGATTTTACACAATCCACCACAAGAAATGTAGAAGTCCATGTGCTGTTGCCTTTTCTGTCTCTCTGTCACTGCTCTCTCTCTCTTCCTCCCTCCCTATTTTTTCAAGGACTATCACGTACCTTTCTCTTTCTTTCTTTCCCATTTTATATTTGTAATTTGTCAGTTTCACTTCTTGTTTAAAAATCCAACTCCCCCTTTCACTGTTTTGGTATTACAGTTTCTGCTTCATTTACTGTGACTTACCTACTACTAATTTTGGATTTCCTGTGATCTTGTAGTTCTAGTTTCTTGAGATACATCATTACATTGTTGACTTGAGATCTTTCTACAACATAGAACTTGAGTTCTTTTTTATGATTGTATTTGGTTAAGTATTTATTTGATACTATTTGTAAGGTCCATATGACTCATCTTCAACGCGAGCTCTTTCTATGTCTATATGCAGATGAATATTGTTATAAATTTCACTTAAACAAATATAAAATCTGTTTCATGATGCAGTTAAAGCCTTAACATCTGGTAAAAATTATGCCACTGCTGACTGAATGAGCCACAAATCTATGACAAGAGAAACTGGCTCTTTTGTAACATGCATAATTAAAACCTTACCTGGCTTTTACACACCATATTATGTTCATTTCCCTATGCAATAAAGCTTTAAAGGGTCATGGATAAAGAGAGTATCCTCTTTGTGGTAGTTTGAGAACAATCTGACACAAATTAGGAAAACAATATTTTCAGCAGTTGCATGCTGAGTATGTTAGTGGCTGAATACTCAAAACCACCTTATCAGAAATCATGTTGTGCCATAGTGTCAAAGGTTATAATGGAGAAATTCACTTTAGCAATCATGCTGATACTTAGAAGATTTGTTGAAGGAGACCATCAATTTCTATAAAAAGTTTGCCAAATTATGAGTCACAGATACTGATGCCAAGGCAATTTTCCAGCCAAGGGCACTGAAAGGCTTTGGTAAAAAGCCACTTGACACACAAGGAAAAGTTATGATAATTGGGCTTAGAAGTTCATTGTGCAGATCTATGCAACTAATACCTATGCTCAGGAGATTATTCCAGTAAGACCACTTGGTGAATCATTTTGCTTGTCCTAAAGTGACAAGATAGCAGTAATTAAAACAAGATTGTAATTTGTTTTCTGCTCACCTATATAAAATCCAAGTAAGTTATTTGGTCTACCAGGATATATAGAAATCCGTTAATTTCTCTGATATTTTTATCAGTATATAAAAATATATACATAGGTAAGTGAACTGAACATCTCATGGGGGGAAAGGGAAAGGAGGAGAAGGAAGGGGGGTATGAGGGACAAGGTAACAAATAGTACAAGAAATGTATCCAAAGCCTAATGTATGAAACTGTAACCTCTCTGTACATCAGTTTGATAATAAAAATTTGAAAAAAATATATACATAGTTTTCTTATGCTTTCATATAGTTATGTCATGTATAATGTTTTTATTTTTTACACAAATTGTACAAAATATTACTCTATAATTAACACAGTGACATCTATTGATTTTGGTAAATGTAAACTTATTACAGAAATGCTTTCTTATATTCCCTAGGATAAATTTGTTATGCTACCCTTAATCATTTCCTATCCACACTACTATTTTTATGCTGCTATACATCCAGAAATGCAACAAATCAAAGAACGGTTGGACAAGTGGAGCTGCATCAAACTGCAGAGCTTCTGCACAGCAAAGGACAGAGCTCGCAAGATAAACAGAAAGCCAACAGACTGGGAGAAGATCTTTACTGGCCATTCAACAGACAAAGGCCTCATATCTAAAATATATGCAGAACTCAAAAAATTAAATTCCTCCAAAACAAAACCTCAAAGAACTAACGTCCCCCTCAACAAGTGGGCTAAAGACCTAAAAAGAGACTTCTCTGAAGAGGAAATGAGAATGGCCAAGAGACACATGAAGAAGTGCTCAATAACAATGGCCATAAAAGAAATGCAAATCAAAATAACACTGAGATTCCACTTCACCCCAGTAAGAATGTCCATTATCAGACAAACTAATAATAAATGCTGGCAGGGACGTGGCCAAGTGGTAACCCTGCTACATTGTTGGTGGCAATGTAAAATTGTTCAACCACTCTGGAAAGCAGTGTGGAGATTCCTCAGAAGGCTAAACATAGAGCTCCCCTACGACCCAGCAGGCCCACTTTTGGACATATTCCCAAAAGATTACAAGCAAGACCACACTGAAGCCACCAGCACAACTATGTTCATAGCAGCACGATTTGTTATTGCTAAAATATGGAACAAACCCAGATTCCCCCCAGTAGATGAATGGATCAAGAAAATGTGGTACAGATACACAATGGAATTCTATGCCTCTATAAGAAAGAACGATACTGCCCCATTCATAAGGAAATGGAATGACTTGGAAACAATCCTATTACGTGAAGTGAACCAGACCCAAAGAAACATGGACTCTATGGTTTCCCTCATAGGGAATCATTAGTACATCTCTAGGATAGTCATAGTAGAAGATCACAATAGCCCCATAGCTATGCCCGTATGAACACATAAGATGATGCTAAGCATAATGAACACCATGTTGTGGAAATAAGTAGTATATCATTGTTGTGGTTATTTTCAACATGTGAAACTGTATCTTTTTTTTCTCTCATATTCCCTTCCTTTGGTTTACGCCTGCTATTACTGTAACTGATCTTAGTACCCCAGATACTGTATATACGTGTATTGGAACTTGGGAAGGGAAAGGGAATACCAAAATCAAGATACAAAGGATAAAATGACAAACCATTGTAATAGCAATACTTACAAAACCAATTGATGTAAACCAACTGTACAACTCATGAGGTGGGGGAGGGATGTGGGGAGGGGAAAGATGGGGGGAAATGAGGGAGGAGGTAACAAGTTGGATAAGAAATGTACTTGCCTTACATATGAAACTGTAACCCCTCTATACTTCACTTTGAAGGAAGAAGAAGAAGAAGAAGAAGAAGAAGAAGAAGAAGAAGAAGAAGAAGAAGAAGAAGAAGAAGAAGAAGACAACACCACTGCAGTGTATTTGGATGACAGATCTTTGAAAGCAGAATTGTTGGGTTAAATAAATGGATTTTAAATGAAGTTATATTATCTCTGATCTGTCTTTTTCATGTATTTTATCATTTCCATATTCAATTTTTTCTTGTAGATTTTGCAGTTGATTCTTTTAGAAATGGTTTTGATGAAATTGTGACTAGGGTAATTTTTCCTAGTATATTTACAATTTGATTACTTCTTGTGATTGGGAAGTTATGCACTTTGGTGTCATATTTGGATTGAATTCATTATTGAATCAGATTACTTGCTTAAGTGACTTCAGAACTAAGAGTTGAGTGTATTGAAGAAGCAAATCCTTATCTTCTGGAACAAGTCTGAGGAATCTATAACAACATTGTCACATTGCATCAAGTCTGCAATATGCTTTGAGGTTGGTACATATAAGGATGAAAAATTAGACATCTGTTGCCACTGAGGTTTCCTCTTCCCACCCAGCAGATGAACAAACAAGCCAAGGTTTTCTCTGATGTCAGAAATTGGAATTAGGAGTATTAAAGTAACAAGATTTTACCTCATGGTTCTTGCAGCCATTTTTATTATATGAAAGTTTAATTTTCTTTTTTTTTCCTCGTCTGCATTGGCAGGGTCCATAAATGATCAGGGTCCATAAATGACTTAGAGAATGAAAATCAATTATCTCATTCTCCAAGAGATATTAAAACTAAGAACAGAGCCCTGGGAATTTTAGCACTGCTTCCCATGGCATGTGTATGTCATGTGCTTTCTTTGTCTGCCCCATTTCTCTTCTAATAAATACTGTTACCATCTTTATTTTAAAAAGAAAAAATAGCATTGCTTTTGTCATTTTGTCATTATTTGCATTATTATTTTTGCATTTTAGCATTACTTGACAGGATCAATAATGTGGGGTAGAAATACTACGCTCCCCCCAACCCTGTATATTCCTGTTTTACATGTCTTATATAGACCCAGAAACTATGAACAAGCTCAACTGTTGACCCCATTCCATTGAGTAGCATATTAGAGTAATGAGGTATTTTCAAGCCAAATGTCACAGGACAAGAACAAGAAGTGTGAAATTTGAGTTCTTTTAGCTGGAATAGAGATCATGTAGGTTGTATAACAAATGAGCAAAGCTCTGAGAAGATGTGAGAAAGTAATTCTTAGATGCAGAAAATAAATGTGTACCAGAGAATCTCAAACAAAAACAAATACCTGTTAGGAGTCAGGACAGAGAAACTTTTTGAAAGAAGGAACAATAGGGATGTTAGCTAGATAAAAATGTATACCCTCAAGGTCTTTCTTTTCTTCTCCTTTGATTTGTAGAAAATTGTTTTTGTTTCCAGTCATAAGATAACTTGAAATATTGATAATAGTGATACATCAAACTGTCATTACATAACAGTGAAAAGTTTGGGCATACGATCAGTTTAGTTGGTGTGGTAATAATTCCTAACATAAAGGCTGTAAGATTTTCATGATTTTCAAGAAGACATAAGAAGGAAATTTAAATGCTTGCATTAAATGAAACAAAAATAAATTAAACTGCTCCATTTCTAGTGGTAGATCACAAAATTCTAGGAATTTAAAATTTACTTCCATAGCTATTATTTGAAGATATTTTTTCCAGTTCCAAGAAAGTAAAGAAAACAGTATCAATAATTGTTCTCAGGTGAACTATAATACAGTTGAGATTCTAAAAACCTTTACAAATGCTCTCAAATACCAATAGTACAAATCCTATGTGTTGTGTTTTTCTCCTAGATATATGCACCTATGAAAAACTGTAATTTATAAATGAGCCCCAGTAAGAGATTAACTACAATAATTTAGATGGTAGCAACCTCAGCACTAGGGTTGTTTTTTTTTTTTTTTAAGTCAAGAATTTTCATCTTTTCCTCAAGGAAGCACACTATGACTTCCCTTTGTCATATGCAAATTTCCAGCATCATTACTCTTATTGTGATGATTTTTAAGTATAATAATTTTTACTTAACACAAACATTTTGATACCATAATAGTCAAACTGATACCCAGGAAACCTAGTAACTGATGAGGAGGTGGGTGGTGCAAATAGGACAGAAATAATGAACAAAGAAATCATGCGCATCCTGGTGGGATAGCATGAAATTTATCATACTACTCAGAAGATCATGCAATGTGAAGCATATGAATTTGTTTTTGGTCAGTCATGGGACTTGAACTAAGGACTCTGTCCCTGAGCTTTTCTGCTCAAGGCTAGTGCTCAAGGCTAGTGCATGAATTGTTTTTTGAGGTTTTTTTGTTTTCTTTTTTTTCCAGTCCTGGGCCTTGGACTCGGGGCCTGAGCACTGTTCCTGGCTTCTCTTTGCTCAAGGCTAGCACTCTGCCACTTGAGCCACAGCTCCACTTCTGGCTGTTTTCTATGTACGTGGTGCTTGGGAACCGAACCCAGGGCTTCATGTATACAAGTCAAGCACTCTTGCCACTAGGCCATATTCTCAGCCCCACGAATTGGTTTTTTTTAAATGCAATTTTCCATTTATTATGTTTGGTCCCCAATTAGCAATGGATAAAAGAAAATATGGGTAAGGAAGACTTGTGAATATATTTTGGGTTTTAGTTTAATATAGAAATAGAAATTGAACATTTGAAACAGTTCCTAGAGGAGACACACACATATTTTATGCTAAACCAGTAAAGTGGATATCTTTGATGAGGAGGATGCACTGAGATCTAATATTTTAATAGACATACAATTTACCTGTATGCTATTATTTTTTTAAAAAATTCAAATCTCTTGGAGTTGTCTAGTGTCAATTAGCTAAGAATCTTCATTTCTAGGACCATGTTGACTTGAAACTAGCTATGCCATCTGAGATTTTCCTCTGCTGTGTTTGAGCTTTCTGAGTCATTCTTTCCAGATTTATTTGTACCCCCTTTATCTATGCAATTATGATCTATTTTCAGTGGCTTTCAAGAGAAAGAGATATCTGTGTCAAATTAAAAATAATTACCCTGATATGACTTATAGTATGGGTCAGGCAAAATATGCTATCATAGTTATGTCCCAGTCTTTGAGGTAGGTATGCATGTTTATTTTGTTTTCCAAGTGAGAAAAATTAGTATTAGAGATGCAGAATACCCAAAGTCCCTCACTGAGCGCTTAGATGGAGGTTGGCATGACTCTAGAGATTACCTGCAATCCTTCACATACCATTGCAGGAATGAAATTCATGACTGAGTCTTTGGGGCTCTTGAGAATTTTTTTATTTGTAATAACCAAAATAACTTTTCTCATTTACTGATTCCCCATGTTTCAGCTTTTTGACTTTCGATTTTATTTGGTTTAGGATGCAATTTTAGTCTCTTTGGCTCTATCTTTTAAAATAAAGGTATGTATTATACTGAGAGAGAGAGAAAAAAAATACATTTTTTTTCTCAATTCCCCATGAATTTCCCACTAGTTCTAATTCCATCTCTGTCAGGAATAAGTGGTTTAGTATCTACTTACATTGCTGTCCACAATCATAAAATCTAAGTTTCTCCTTACCTATAAAATATATACATTTATAAACACTGTACTCTTCTTGATAAAAAATAATTGAATATGAGATTGATATGTAAGCCACATATAAGTTGATAGAGCAATTCATGCATGTATATATGCATGTATGGACCTATTTTGTGTTAATCATGGCGAATTATGGAGTGGATTAGTAAAAGTTGTTTTTGTGGTTCTTTTAGTGCTAAAAATAATTCTTGGTGACTTCGAAAGCTGCACAAAGAACTTCATGACTCTCTGTTCACATAAAATTAATGACTGTACTTTGGTGGCCTAACAAAGTTCATTACTTACAATGAAAACGCAGTTCAAGTACATGAAATTTTAAAAAGTCATGGATTTGACTTTTGACTCCAATTATTTTTTGTTGTTGTGTTTTTTTTTTACAATGATATTTTGGATATGATTCAAACATCCCAAGTGGCAATTCAGAGATAGACAAATATCAAGAATTTCACACATTTAACAAATGAATGAATCAGTAAAATACAGCAACAAAAATGTAATTAAATGTCTTACAATTAGGATTATATAATTTTCCATGGGATGCCAATGTCTCCTTTTCAATCTCCATATATCACCATTTGCTCTTAATAAAACTATTACTTAAGTAGACTATTTTTGCATATTCTTTCAGATAGTGAAAATATGTAAATTAAATTTTAGTGTGCTATTTTGAAAAATATTAACCTTTTCTAGTAGTTCTTCTTTTTTATACTCTGCATATTCTGGATTGCTAGTTTTATTGTTCTTTATTTAAAAATTATTATTTATTTATTGTCAAAGTGATGTACAGAGGGGTTACCGTTTCATACGTAAGGCAGTGGGTACATTTCTTGTATAACTTGTTATCTCCTCCCTCATTTCCCACTCCTCCCCCTCTCCCTTTCCCTCTCCCCCCACCCCCCATGGGTTGTTCAGTTGGTTTACACCAAATTGTTTTGTAAGTATTGCTTTTGGAGTTGTTTGTCTTTTTATCCTTTCTCTTTAGATTTTGATATTCCTTTTCCCTTCCTTAGTTCTAATACAAGTATATACAGTATCCAGGGTACTCAGCAGACATACAGTGATAGCGCGGGCACAACCACTTGACTCCAATTTTTAACTAGTTGTTTGATTTTAGGCAAGCCACTGAACTGCTTTTTGCCATTTTATCCATAAAATGGAATGTTCTCCAAGATTGCTTTTAGTTGTTGAATAAAACACATGCAAGTCATTTGACACTGGCCCTAAAACACTATGAACACCCACTGAGAAATTACTCTTGTACTTTTACAACCTTCCCCTTTGTCTTTTATTTGTTTATACATCCTGTAAACTGCTAAAATACCCTGTGAGCTTTAAGAGGATGTTCCTTCAACGTGACAGATCAGTGGTATTCCTGATCACTAGAATCTTTGGGGAGTGTTGTCAGAATGGCTGGAGATGACTATTTTTCCAAGTGAATGATGCCATAATAAAACTCATTATTTAGTACAATCGCTGTATAGTAAACAAACAGGATCCTCCTGTTGCTACTTCATCTTTCTTTTTTTCCCCAAATTTTTATTATCAAACTGATGTGCAGAGAGGTTACAGTTTCATACGTTAGGCATTGGATACATTTCTTGTACTGTTTGTTACCTTGTCCCTCATACCCCCCACCCTCCTCCCCCTTTCCTTGGCCCTCCCCCAGGTGTTCAGTTCACTTACATCAAACAGTTTTGCAAGTATTGCTTTTGTAGTTGTTTGTCTTTTTTTACCCTGTGTCTCTCAATTTTGGTATTCCCTTTCAATTTCCTAGTTCTAATACCAGTATACACGGTTTCCAATATACTCAGATAAGATTACAGAGATAGTGTAGGTACAACCACAGGAAGGTGATACAAGAACATCATCAAAAATAGAAGCTACAGATACACATGGGACGTTGAAAGTAGTTACCACTCTGATATGACAATCATACTTCATCTTTCTTATCTTTTCTCTTTTGGTACTGGGGACCAAACCCAGGACATTGCACTTGCTAGGCAAGCGCTTTGCCACTGAGTTACATCCCAGCCGCTACTCCAGCTTTCTTACCCTTATTCTGCAATCACTTAGAATAAAGTTCTTCACAGGCATTACTCAAAAACCTATTACCTCTGCTCTTCTCTCCAACAAGACACTTTAATTGGGCTTTCCTTTTTATTTCTCTTCTGAGACACTTTCTATTTCTATCTGGAGCAAAACTACACCAAATCTAAATCTTCATTCAACTTGATTGATAAGCTTGGTTTGAAAAATATCATAACATTCTCTGTACAGAAATACTATCATTACTTGTTGTTTTTTTCCCTACCTTTTTAATAACTCCTTTTCCATCATTCCTATGGATTTTCTAACTCTCCGGAGATGGTCCTCAGATGTTTCTCTTCTTTACCTGTAATTGTGGTCTTATAACCTCAGCAGAATTAATATGCCAATTGATTATTATCCTATTTCCTGATTTCTGTGTGCCTATTTTTTTTACCATCTCTCTCTGTGTAACTCTCCCTTTCTCTTTCTTTGTGAGCATAGTCTGTATGAATATATTTATGTATGTGTGCACATCTTTCTATTCTCATATATGTCCAGCCTGTCAGCACATATTGTTTGTACTGGAAATGCATATTCAGAAATTGTTCACTTCTTTCCTGGAGAGTTAACAATGATACCTCTCCTGGAATCCTGAAGTCGCCCTTTGTTTTTCCTACTAAAGATCAAAACAATGAAAATTTAATAGTAAGTCCTAGCCATCGTTATTATGTTTTACTATCATAAACATACCCTTAAATGAAGGCAGGTGCTATTATGCTGTATAAATCCATTTCGACATTTATACTAGAATGATCAATTTCTTCCTAGTTAGAAGTGTCATCCATTTAAGCAACAAGCTTTTATGAAGAGTTTCCTATTCAGGGATGAAACGATAACAAACTCACTTGTGTTTTCTCTAATAGATGATATGGAATTAGAGTACCTCGAATACCTTCAGCCAGCCTCTCTTGAGGGCCTAATGATGACAAACATGATAAAGAATTGTTGTATAAGAAATAGGGCACCCCATTCATGTACTATGTCCTCTGAGATTGCTCATGTCTGCTTTAAATAGTCAACAAAGTGGCTTAAATGAAGGATATTGGAGCATTTGGAAGTAATACAAATTGTGTCAGTTTAGGAACAAGAGTATCATGTTGGACACTGGCTCATTTACTGACCCGGCTATTGGATGTAAGTAGAACTTTGCCCTGGTCCATGAAACAAGGCCTTGACCCCAATTCAAATAATGTGTGCCGAGAGTTGGTCCTAAGCAGACAGTGTCGGTGCTCAGTTGGTGAAGAACTTCTAGCTAACCATCTGGCTCCCAAAGCAAATGAATATCAGCAGGAAGTCCTGCTGTTGGAGGCAGCAATTGCAATCTCTGCAGGGCAATGCAATGTTCCCGTTTATGTGTGTTTTTTTTCCCTCTGGAAATTCAGGAATCACTGTTGTGTCATTTTAGATACTACGCTTGGTTCTTAATTTATAAGCTCTTCAATTTGTCTTGCATGAGAACCTTTCATTTCATGAGTCTATTGATTTTGATATTTGAAGACCTCGTTTGTTGAGGGTGGTTTTATGCGGTGCTCTTGTAATTAGGATCATACACAGCAGGTGTGGGGAAGCTTTGTGAACTGCCAAATAGGTTGTCTGGAGAAAACGGCAATTATTTCATTGACTACAAACAATTCAGCACTTACAGTGTGCTCTAATGACACAGTTCTAATATTTCTCCACGCCCTGTACATTGGCCAATTTAGTCCTGTTCTTGGAATACTCTGAGCCTAGCTGCATTCTAAACACATTTTCTTTCGGAGAATTAGTGGAAATCTGAAGATGTTTTACTAAAAGTTAGTTGAATGCTCTATCATGTGGCAGTTCAATTTTTTAAACTTCTATGAACAGTATAGGGAACTTTTCTTAATTTTCTACCCAAGTTCCTGCCCCGAAATTCTTGAATATATTCCTGTTATTATCCTCATCTGATTTTGGTAGAAACTTCCATGGGTACAAATGTTCCATGATATTATTCCCCAGATGTATAATATCATTTGTTTTGCTAATACATATATAAAACTGAAGAGAGAGAGAACTTTTGGCAAATCTAAGTACTGCATTGCTTAAACACTGATTTCCATTACAGGAAAATTATCTATGACTCTTCTGAGAGGATTCTTTTTAATTGTCTCCTTGTAAGGATGATAATCGCCATCCAAAATAGTGAAGTGAAATTAATTTCAGTTACTCTTCCTCCCCTTCCTTCTTACCTCTGTTATAAAAATTGTATTTTTGTCCTTTGTTTTTGCTATAGATACTTGTGGACATACTTTATTTTTCTCACTGGACAGTAGAGTCTTTAGGAAAGTGTCTGTTTTAGAATCCCTGAATACCAGGAAATGAGTTCTGTTATGTGACACACAGACAACACATTTTAAAAAATGTTGTTCAACAATAAATTTATCAAGTATAGTATATTCAATTTAACCAGATGTTACACATAGAAAGAAACCTACTAGCCAGTGTGCTTTACACAAAATAAGATTATGTCACTTCAAAGATTAATCCGAACAAAAATAGCACTTATGATGAAATAATGAAGTTTTCCTATGTATGTCCCTAGTAGTTCTTCCTTTTCTGTAGTTGTTTTCTTTTTAAAAATGTTACTACCTTGAAAATTATGTTCCCAAATGGAATTCTCCCTTTAAAAGTAATCACCTAGGGAAAGTAGGTGCACAGAATATTTTGAAAAGTACTGTGGAATTAAAAGCTTTAGAATTTATAGTACTTTCCAGAGGCAAAGGGATGGGAAAGCAGTGGCTCTTTAATTGGAGGAGAGGCAGGCTTGATTTCCCAGCTATGAGAGCATTTGTGTTATTTCCTATTAAAATCCTAAGGTCACAATGCTGCTGCCATATCTGGACGATATCTGCTCTTTTTCCTCTTTGTCTTTAATCTGAAAAAAATTTTATATATATATATATATATATATATACACATACATATATATATCCCACTTGCTCTACATGTAAACAAGAATGTAGAAAGATTGAATTTCTTCAGGAAAAAACAACAACAACACAGAACAACCTGAAGTCCTAAACTAGTTTTGCATTCCACATACGGAAAGATACAGGTGACATCCATAACTTGAATAGACTTAATTTACAAGAGTGGCTTACTATCCTCTCAGGTACTCTGCTGGTTATAACTTGGCCTGTCTATAAGAATGGGATTTAGACATACTTTAGTTGCTAGAAATGTCATTGGAAGAGACTTGTAGAGAGTTTTAGGTAGACTACTTGGGTTATCAAAAAATTTCAAACATACACACAATTTATTTCTAATCTGAAGGTATCTTAATAATACAAACTAATAAGAAAGATTTCAGTCCTAAGGAAAAGCTCATGTTTCCTTCTGGACATTTCATTATTTTTTCTTTCAAATCGGATCCTCTTTTCATAGTCATCATCTCCATTTTTGTGTTCTTTACAAGGCATGTGTTCATAACTTTGATTTGGGCCTTATCTGTCTAGATCCAGCTTTACCTAATATTCGACACTATTACCTTTGAATCGCATACACCACATACATCCCCTTGTGGGGGAATGGCCCAGTGTATTGTTAAGCCCAGCTGCCAGTTGCAACTAAGCAAATCTGATGGAAGTTGGACATGAATAAATTCTGTGAAGGAAACCATGTCCATCTGTGGTCTGTATTATCTATTTCTATGGTGAGATTTGTGTGTTGTAAATCTCCTCTTAGATGGGGTAATAAGGGAATGGAATGTCTCTTCCAAAAAACCTTCATGTGTTCAACACTTGACCCCCATTGTGGCAACGTTCAGAAGTAGAGCTTTTGGGAAGTGATTGGATTATAAAGGTTTTGATTGCATCAACAGATTAAACTACTAATGCCTTTATAGTTACTGAGCTTTTGAGAAGTGTTAGAAACTTCGGGTGAGGAACTAGATAGAACGGCGTGGGTCCTAGAAACTGTGCCCTGGGGCTTGTCCCTTCTCCTCTCTCCCCCTAGAAGTTGAGAAATTTTGTTTCAACACATGCTCCCTGCCATGATGTTCTACCTCATTTCAGACTCTCAAGCACAGTTAGGAAATGCTAGACTGAAACCTCCGAAGCCTTTAGCTAGAATCAATCCTTCCCCCTTTTACTAAGTTTCTCAGATACTTTCTTATAGCAATGGAATGCTAGCACAGTGGTTATCTAGTGAACCGAACACAAAATGCTAATAATTTCTCAACTGTGGAATCCTAGGAGATAATGCTATTTTACAAAAAAAAAAAGTATGGTTATCACATGGCTAGGATTACAAAAATGTTTTAACTATAATCAATCTGATGTTTTAGAAAGTAAGATGGGGGGAAAAAAGCTTGAATCAGATTGAGATGAAATATCAATAAGCCCACAGAAATGTAGACAAAAATCTAAAAGGCAGAAAGTCAATCACATGTTTGAAGTCTCACATCTATTGCATTAAAAAATTTTGAAATTTCATGATCCACAACCTCTGTTCAACTCCACTGTTTTTTCACAGAAGAATGAAATTGTAAATAAAAACTGTGTTACAAAGAAAAACATTCTAGCTGCTCACAAGCAGCTAGAAGGATCTTTTATTTTACATGAAAAATGGTCTACTGTTAAAGTCTTAGTAGAAGTCATTCTCATATCTTCTGTACTCCCTTTATACTTTACAAACACTAGGAAATATAACTCTTTTTAAGCAATCTATCTCTTGGGACCCTTTCCCATGTTTGATGACTAAAATTCCCAAAAGACCTAATGCTGAAGGCTAGTGCTCTACCACCCTGTCTTTTTAATCAAGTGCTGTAACTATGGGTCCTCCCAGGTTTATTTTAATCACAAATGAAGTGTTTATCCTCAATGATCAAAGAAAGGACTAAAGAGTCATTTTCCTCCCAAGAATAAGGTTTTGATTTTATCACTTTGACTCTCTAGGAGAAGTAACTGCCACAAAAACTAATGGTTCCATAAACGACATTGATAGAACCATTAAATCTTAAATTTTGAGTCACACTGGCCACCCCAAACTTGTTACGGTAGTCTGATTTATGTTTCTTTTATGGAATCATGAAAGCCATATTTTAGGAAAACATTAACAAAAAAGAAGAATATGTGCAGAAAACAATCATAAAAGTAAAGGGCCTATAATTTTTTAGGATAATTTAATTCCATCTCTCTAATATCTATCTATATTGGTATAATTCGTGTTCCTCTAAAAGTTCACAGAACAGAGAAACATAAAAACTGAAAGCAAATCTATTTTCCAGATGTAATCACTACTTAGATCCTTTATATTATTTATGATTAAGCTTATTTGTCCAGGGGAATGTCCACGAACAAATAAAATCTCTCTCTTTTCCTCTACCAGTCTACATTGCTACCTAATTTCCTACCTAAATCGCTTCATGTAGAGGACATTGGTACTTACTGGATATATAATTATGAACAAAACAGCTTTAAATCTTACAGTACTAAATTTTATATGCAACTGATGGCACTTAGAATAGAGAGGGAACAGGTGGTTTAAAAAAGAAGAATTTCTGAAATGTTCTGAAAGAAAAAATATGAACAAAAAATATAAGCCAACTGAAACCAAGCATTTCATAACTGAATATTAACCAAGGCCACTGCATAAACTGAAAGAAAGGCTCAAAAAGAACTCTCATGAGGCTTCATAGCTGGTAGTGTAAACATGGGGTTATTCCAATCACCCCTGAATTGCCAGGTAAGTGATATTGCAGCCCCTGAAGCCAGCAGTCTTGCAGTGGAGGTGAGAACCTTGCCAATAGTTGTATTAAATATCCAGCTATAAAACACAGTCTGAATGCTGTCTATAACATCAGCGTGGAAAAATGTCTATTCCCAGAGTGTTGCTTGATTTAGTCAGCACTCACACAGTGCAAAAATGGCCCATCACTAGAGAATAGCAGGCTGAAAATAATAACATTCTACTGCAAACATCAAAGGCTGCCAAAGACTGTGATTTCACTTGGAGAAACATGAGTCTCATCCAAAATTGAAAAGGAAGAAGTCCTGGAGAATGAGATGACCTGAGGGATTATGGGAAATGGTCCAACAATAGCCCTGGGATCAAAGTCTACTCTAGAAAGTTCAGGACTTTCTGTGTGTCCTGGAAAGGCTTGTGATTAGAGAAAGTCCCAGTCATCTCACACTGAACTTTCAGCCCTGGGGTAATAAGAAGTGAGAGACCTATCTCATTTGTAGGCTGCCTGAAATTCGAGAGCATGCTTTCTCACATGCATCCCTTGGTAAAGGTGGGAAACCATAGAGAAAAATCAAATAAGAAACTCTCCTACATGATCACTAGGTGACCTAGGGATGAATCTTAGGAAGCCAGGTTCAAACATTCAAACAACAAACAGTACAAGAAATGTACCCAAGGCCTAACGTATGAAACTGTAACCTCTCTGTACATCACTTTGACAATGAATAAGGGAAAAAAAAACAACATCCAAACAAGAACTTAAAATAATGCCAGCTGACTCTGTGCATGGCAATAGAGACCTGGAATGTGGGAGGTTGAAACAGGAAGACTGTGAGCGTGGCCAGCCTGAGCTACAAAGGAAGACCCTGTCAGAGAACTCAGTGACCATAGATTGTAGAGAATGCAAAAATCTAGTCCAGGAAAGTCACTTCAACATGCCATGTGAAATTATGCTTTTTTTCTCTCTTGTATTTCTTCCCTGTGGTTTTACCCCTAATATCACTGTAACTGATTTTAGTACCCTGGATATTGTACATATGTGTTTGGGAACTAGGGAAGGGAAAAGAGAACACCAAAATCAAGAGGCAAAAGATAAAAAGACAAACCAATACAACAGCAATACTTACAAAACTATACTGTGTAAACCAAGGCGGGGAGGGAACTGGAGAGAGGTGAGGCGAGGGAAAAACGAGGGAGGAGGTAACAAGTTGGATAAGAAATGTACTCAATGTCTTATTATAAAATGAAATGAAATGAAATAAGCAAGAAAAAATTATGCAACACAACAGTGACATCAGCAACAACAAATTCTAGATAGAAAAGCACATGACAGTAGAGTTATAGTATAGCAAATATGCAAATTATAAGACAGGAATGCATGTCACATGCATGGAAAACAACAACAACAAAAAAACCAACAACAGAGAGCCTAAAACACCCCTGAGGAGAGATGATGTAGTTAGCAGACAAAGACTTTAAAGAAATATTTTAAATATTTCCAGATCATGAAGGGATGTCATGACTAAAGAATTTGAAAAAGGAAGCTTTAACAATTATGTTTCATCAAGCATAGAATGTTAACAAATGGATGAAAATAGTATCAACAAAAAGATTTTTGAAAGTATAATAATTGAAACGCAGAATTCCTCTTCAGGAGATTAATAATAGATTAGAATTAGGAGGGAAAATTCACCTAACTTCAAAATATGTTGATGGAAATTTTTTTGGCTAAGAAACAGGTAGAAACAAAGATAAGTTAATGGCACACTAGGAAATTACAAGATTTGATGACGCATCTTACCATAGTTATAATGGTGTCCAGGAGGAAGAAGAGAAAAAGAGAGAAGAACAAAAGAGTATTTGAAGAAATATTGGCCCCGAACTGCAGGTTTAGTGGAAAACATACATGTATACATCAAGGAAGCTCAATGAACTTCCACATAGGATAATTCAAAGAGATTCCTACCTTCCAAAAATGAACAAACAAAAAAACACACATCATCGTCAAATAGAAAAAAGTCACAGTTGATAAGAAAATCTTGGCAGCAGCAAAAGGAAAAAGTGACTCACCACATTCAGGAAATCCTAAACAAGATGAACAAGTAACATCTCATTGGGACCCAAAGACAGAGGGGTGGCTTCCTTCAAATGTTTAAATACACATACATACATACATACCTCATCAAAAACTATGATATGGGAATATGTCGTGCAGTTATACTCCAAGAAAAGTTTTAATTATATTCTTGACACTAGATCCTTGTATTTTTACAAAATTTCTAAAATATATTCCATACATTTAAATGTAAGGAAGGAGATACTGCTTTCAAGAGATGGTACTGAGGATTCTGGGATTTGTCTCTTTGGGTTTGAACCCTTGCTCTGCTCTTTCTAACATGGATGCAGCTACAAAGACCTTGCCTCTTGTGGGTTATTAGACAGGAAGAAGGCTTCTATTTGGAGCCATGGAGTGATTCAAGAAAGCTAACATAATCAAATATTCAATGTGTGGCTTTTATAAAACCCTCAATAAATGTCAACAGTCTCTACCCACTAATTCGTAATGAGTCACTTAACATATTAATAGCAAGAGGTCCTTTGTCACAGGCAAAAGTAACCTTCATAAAATTGCTCATAATTCATCCTCCCTGTAGGAGGCTAGATCGCCTTGTTACAGGTGGAAAATACAACCTTCCAACATTTGGTTCTTATTTTGGGAAAGCAAGAGAAAACAAGGTTTTGAAACATTAACCCCAACATTCTTGGGTTGCAGAATCTTTCAGTAATATTTTATAAAATAAACATGTATCATGCATGTTTATATATATATGCATATAGCTATATGTCGCTATATCTATTTAATATCTATATTGATAAAATAGCAAACTTAATAAACTTAATGTTATGATAGTGCTGTGTTCTGAAGTCCTTAATGAGGATTGGCGTGCAACACCTTCTTTGTTACTACAAGATCTTACTGATCTCCTATCAAGAAGAATTTGGGAATTATGACTACTTCCTTTAATTGTTTTATTTTCCAGAGTAAAATGTAGTGTCTGGTTTAGAATAGGACAAAAAATACTGAGAAGACTGAATGATGGAATAGTTGTTGTAGAACAGAGGTGGATTATAGATAGATAGATAGATCGATAGATAGATAGATAGATGATACATACATTCATATATAGAGGGAAAACATGTGATATAGACATAGCTATATGATAGATAGAAAAATAGACAGACCAAGTGACAGAGATATGTGTTTACTTCTACTTCTTGATCTTTCATGCCCTAGAAGAAAACTAATACCATTTAACTTTCTATTTAATTTTTCTTTCTGAACTATCTGCAGGATGATTAGAAAACCTGAGATCTGTTAGACATTATCCGTTGGATAATAAGTTCAGCTCCAGGAAACACTCTAGTCACAAATGCACAAAGGTTGTATTCTTCCTATTTAGTCTGAATCCCCCAAGTTCCCTACATGAGAGGTTTAGCCTTCATCATGCATTTCTCTACTCAGAAGCTAATTAAAACATTGAATAAAGGCCATCCCATTGGGACTGATTGTATCCTAAGGGATTGTTGGTTTCTATGAATATAAATAAGAACAATATGCTAATAAAGCCAAGCCCAGACTGCAGAGAAATTCTTACTCTTGCATAGAAAAGCAAAAATCAGACTTAAATACTACTAAAGGATAATTACCAATTGTGTATTTAAAACACAATATTATTTTCTAGGTGCTCCTCCCTTGTAAGTGATTTGCTTTCATTTTGGCTTCATACAATTGTTATTACTTTTAGTAGTCTGAAGTAGTGCTAAAAAACCTTCAGTTTGGTGTGAAATCAAATCTATGCTCCACCAAATAAAATTGTCTCTTCAGGAAATCATTTAGCATTTCTAAACTATAGTTTCCTCTTCTTTCTCTTCTGTACAGTTTGAATTATTTTCAACTCATAAGACTATTAGGATTAAAAAATGGGATGATATGCACAAAATAATAAGATTGGGCCTTGGGATTTTTCTGTCTCTCTATTGAATTTAAAGCAACATCAAAATGCTAATTTTCTCTCCTACCGACATTTTTTCATATTTTTTCCTTTAAGAATTACTGTCTGATCAAGACAATGTCCTGATGAGAACTACACTGCCTGAATATGTCTGCCTTTCTCAGAGATAAAAGAAATACCTGGCCTGGATAAAAAAATTGATACAAAGTTCAGTCAAATCTCAAATGGTATCTGAGTTTACTGAAACATAGTATTTGTCTCCTGCCTTTGTAGTTGTTATTCTTTGCTGTTGCTTCACCTTAAAAATAGATATGAGTGCCCTGAGCTTGGACAAATACATAAGGACATATGTTCACCATTAGAACATCACACAGAATACTTTAGCTCCCATGAGAGATCTCCACATTCTGTTTATTCATTCCTGCCCCCTCCCACCCTGCTAACTATTGGCAATAATTGATCTTTCTATTGTCTCCACAGTTTGATCTTTATTAGGTATCAATTAATAGCTAATAATAGCTATTTGGGCAAGCCATTTGGGGAGATTCTAGGCGAGTGGCATTTTGTTTCAGTTATCGGAGGGGGAAGCAGGTCACTCAAGTCCGAAGTTAGTGACACAATGACCAAAATGAGCTACTGAGTCCAAGGGAATTAATGAACAGGTGGCGTGAGAGCCACCCAGGGCCACTGCAAGGTGGCGGAGGAAGGCGAGGTGCTGGAGGACTTTACAGGAGAGGCTGAAGGAGCTGCGGGAGTTCATCTGAACAGGACAGGGTTCCCGCCTGTTCCTCTCTTGGCAAAACCTAATCTCGGGATACTGGGCAAAGGAAACGTCTGCAGAGTCCACTTGGGTGATTGCAGAACCAGCAATGAAGGGTGGAATTCAGAGTGGAGAGACTGTAAGTTGTTAACAGGGGAAAGGAATCCGAATCCATGAGACCAAAATAATGAAAGAATCCCTAGTGCTTATTAGTTTTCCTACACCTAGAAAGTCTGCCTTAACTTCCATTCAAATCAGGAATATTTTCCTTAGGATTTGTTTATTATTCCTGCCTCACTACTGTTCAGATTTTCTTATGAACAAAATGTACACCGGTTTCTATTTATTTGTGTATCTCATCATTTTAATCTGATTTATAAAAGCATAGTGTAGATATAATAAGATTCTCTGATTTTAACTGTGTAGTGTGATACTAACCTGTTGTTGTTTTTTTAATTTAGTGGGCATTAACTAGTTACACATAATAAAGTTCAACAACTGTAAATATTAGTTGATGACTCTGACAAGTTTATGTACTTGGGTACCTACTAGCTCAATTGAGAAATGGACCATTTCCCTCCAAAAACAGAGAAAGCCATCTGCCAACTTGGAGTCACTTCTTTGTCAGCCCCTCCAGCAATGACCACTTTTCCTATTGCTAGAACTTTAAATAAATTGAATCATACAGTATATTCTTTTTTCGAACATAAAAAACTTAACATAAAGTACTGATGCCGATTTCTGTTATGTTTATCAATAGCTTATCATTTGAAACTCTGATAGTCAGGCAACTGTAATCCTAGCTACTCAGGAGCTGAGATTTGAGGATCACAGTTCCCAGGCAGGGAAGTCCATGAGATTCTGATCTCCATGTAACCATCAAAAAGCCAAAAGCAGAGCTCAGACTCAAGGAGTAGAGCACTAACCTTGAACAAAAGCAGCTCAGGGACAGTGTCTAGGTCTAGAGTTCAAGCATAGGACCAGCACAAAACAAACAACCCTCTGCTAAAGGACATCACACAGTTTGTTCATTTACTCACTTACCAATGGATTTTTAGATGGTTACTAATTTGCAGTTATAATACACGTAGTTCAGAATACCTGATAACAATCTTAGTTTCATCCTTTCAGATCAAAATACATGAGAATGTGATTGCATAGTACATGGTAAATGTATCTCACTTTGAAAGAAACTTCAAAATACCTTCCAAAGTGGTCTTACTACTTTCTACCCTTTCATCAATGTGACTTTCAGTTGTGCTGTACGTAGTTGTTGCTGGTCTTCATAACTTTAGCCATTCCGAAAAGACCAAGGTGATTTCTCATTTAGGCTATAATTTTCCTTAATTGGATGACTAATGAGGGTCTTTTCATGTGCATATTTGCCATTCCTTGGTAAAATAACTATTCAAATATTTTGCACATTTGTTATGAGTTACTTGTCTCACTGACATAAAATTGATTACGTATTCTGAGGGAAAGTATATTAACATACATCACTTTTGCAAATATTTTCCTTCACTATGTGGATTGCCTTCTGAATTTCTTACCAGTATATGTTGAAGAGTGTATTTTAAAATCTTTAGTTGATTTGTATTTTACCCATTTCCCACATAGGTTTGGTATTCTAATGAATACTAACTTTACCCAATGGTATACATATTTCTATTTTGTTTTCTGAAGTTTTAAATGTGAACATTTACACTGATGTTTCTATATTGTATATCATTTGAAATAATGGTTGAAGGCTTTTGTCTGATTTACTTTGTGTGTTCACACAAAACTAAAACCACAACAAAAAAGATGAGTGGAAGAGAATGAAATAATTGAATATAACAGTTTCCATTTCATCCTGAAAGCTAAAGGCAATCTCCTGGAAAACAAACATCTAGGGGAAAAAAGCATATTTTGAAACAAAATTACACATAAAATGTTCAATATTTATATTTATGGTGCAAAGTGACTTTTTATTTAATTTATTTTTAACTTTTTTATTTGTTGTCAAAATGATGTACTGAGGGGATACAGTTTCATATGTAAGGCAGTGAATACATTTCTTATCAAACTTGTTACCTCCTCCCTCATTTTTCTCCCTCCTCCTCTGCTCCCCACTCCTCTCCTCCCTCCAGTTGTACAATTGGTTTACAGTTATATAGTTTTGTAAGTATTGCTGTTGGATTGGTTCACCTTTTACCCTTTGTCTCTCCATGTTGATTTTCCCCTTCCCTTCCCTAGTTCCAATGAGTGTATATGTAATAGCCAGGGTACCAAAAAACAATTACAGTGGCATCAGGGGCAAAACCACAGGGAAGAAAACAAAAGCACATAAGATGATGCTAAGTAAAATGAGCTCCAAGTTATGGAAATAAGTGGTTTATCATTGTTGTTATTTACAAAGTACCATGTAAAATTATGCCTTTTTGTCTTTTGTTTTTCTTCCGCAAAGTGATTGTTAGTAACAGGTGGATTTTTCCCCCTGTCATTCTTACCTATTTTTGGTATTCATTATGTCATTAAACGCAAGCAAAATCCAAACAAACCTCTGTCTCCATATACAAGCAAAGCAGGAAATTCAAGCAGTGGTTGGATGTAAGCTGCTGGAGCCTCAATCCTCCAGGGCAGTTCTTACTGTGAGTAATTCTGGATCTCATTCTCAGGTACCTAGGGAGTCCTCCATAGGTTAGTTAGGTTCCAGATTTCATTCTCAGTTAGCAAGACACAAATATATCATTGTGAAAAAAAAACAGAAGTTTGGCTGCTTATGGACCTCCACAGGATTCAAGTTTTTGCAATTTCGTTCGCTTGTTTCACAACATATTAGAAAACTAGTTTGTGACTTATTCCACCTGAATTTCTAGGAACCATGTTCCCATGGTTCTCAAATTCATAAGAGACAATGTGCGAGTTCTATAGTTGGTGATGATAAACAGAACAGGCATTTCCATAACATCTTACATAAATTATAATACTGATGATAGCCAGTATAAAGTATTCTTTTACATTATTGAATTCATGTTGGCTGTCTTCAAAGTGGTGTTCTTAATTTCAGCACCAACGATGTCTTAATTACTTTTCTGCAAAGTTGTGGCTGCTATTGCTGATAGGAACCATGGAAGCGGTGAAGATGTCCTTGGGCTCTTGCTTTTTAGAGGTGAACTCCACGACCATTTGAGTTCATGTTTGTAAGCCTCTGCTGAGGCAGAGCATCATGGTAGTGGGCACACCTGGCAGAGGCTATTTAACTCATGATGGATAGGAAGCAAGAGAAAGGAACCAGGGTAAGACCACGGATAAGATACATACACATCCATTGACTTAGTTCTTCCAACCATATCCCAAAATCTATCAGGGATGGAAATCATTTGGTAAATGACAGGAAAGGCAGGAAAGCATCTTATGTGCCTCTTGTTGGATGTTTAGGCCAGTCTACTGGTCTTGATCATTTTGGATAAATATCTAAGTGATCCTTAGGAGAAAAAGTGGCTCCCCAGCCTTTGGATCCCTTCATTAAGTTAAAGCCCTACTGAAATGGAAATGCGCTCACTGATAACCCAGAGGTGTGCTTTATTAAACTTCCAAAGGTCTCTTAACTTAATCAAGTTAATAATCCAGAAAGTATCACAGAAAAAGTTGTAGGTTATTTTACTGTGAAAATCTATTGACGGTAAAGTAACGACATTTCTTAGGTATTCTCCTGGGGGAGGGGGGGAAATCTGCTTATTTAAGTTTCTCCGAGATTTTTTATTTTTTATGTCAACAAAGTTATGTCAATAAAACCAGGTCTTTTCAAAATAACTAGAGTTGAAGTACCCGTACGCAATGTTGCTCCTTTAGATAATAAAGTTACTAGTATTCCTTAATTCTTATCTTCTGTATTTATGACTCTGTATAACTCCCTGGCCTTTTTTAAAAACAATATTTCTCAAAATGTCCTTAGTCCAATCTGTGGTTTTATAATAATTTTTCTAACTTTTGGATAATTATTTCCAGTATTTGTTATTTTTCTCTTCCATATAAAGCTCCACAAGTGGTAATTTTTTGTATTTCATAGATGTAAATAATTTCTATAATAATAAAATACTATCGAATTTAGTTATATTTTAGTCTCTCTTCCCCATAGACATAGATAGACAGATAGATAGATAGATAGATAGATAGATAGATAGATAGATATGATATAGATATAGATATATCACAGGATCACACATATGAGTTTTTATGTGTCTATTATAGTTCTGCTGATAATACAATGAAGATTAAATAAAACAATACATATAAAATTCAAAGTTCATTGAATTAGACATATTAATAGCTCAACAATTTTCAATTGTTTTCAAATATCCTCCCAGTCTCTGCCTCTGAAGCCATTGAGATTCCAGGGATGAATCACAATGTCTGGTAACAATTTTTTTTCTGTTAATAAATCATCTAGGATATGCATGTGGCTCAGAGTTAGAACGTCTACTTTGCATTCAAAGAGCCTTAGTTCAGTCCTAAGCACAAACACCAACTCAAAATAATAATATATAATAATCCTTACTCCTTTAAGGTTCATATGTGATTATTAAAAACCTCACAAAATAGATTCTGTGAGAATTCTTGGTGTCATTTACTCTCATCTACAGAGAGTCAGAGGTATTTTAGAACATGTGAGAGCTCTCTTTGAAGGAATCCTTATTCATATTTGGTCAATATAATCTATGAGTCTTTTAGTAAGATGACAAGAAGGATGGGAGAGTGAGTAGGAGTAAAGGGCAAACAGGTAAATTCTAATTAAACAACACAGTTATAGTTGGGAATACGTTCTTTCCCACATTTGGCAAGACCTTCAGATGCATGATAAAATGCTTCAAAGATTTTAAATATCTCAAGATATTGTCAAGATGGAAGCTGAATTTATTTTTTCTCTTTTAGTTTGACATATTTTCTTTTCCTCCATTTAAATAGTCTTAATAAGTTGATCAACTTGTAAAAGCTGACTGAGACCAAAGTCATTGTTTTCATTAAGGAATTACAACTTAGAGTTTCAGTAGATAATGAAAGTTACTTGAAATTTGGCTGGTTTGAAGCTAAGTCCAATTAAAGTATGGTTCAGTTGAAATTAACAGTAATTTGCAGACTGAATATTTGTTTCTGATTTACACCTTCCAAGTATATAGATTAAGCCATTGTTATACACAAAATGGTCTTAATTATTAACATGGTGAGAAATTTGCTTTGTGCATCTCCAAAACTAATAACAAAATTCATTTTATTATTCCATACACTTGTATCTTCTTTTTACAGATGAAATAAATTATGTCTGCAGAAATGCCATTTTCCATTGCTAATTTAGTAATCCTTAGTTGATAAATTACCATATGAATGGGTATTGGGCAATTGTGGTCTAGGCGGAGACTAAAATTTTCACAGTAATGTGATCTATCTGTCTATCTATCTATCTTTATCTCTAGCAGCTTGTTCTTAAGACAGAATCTCACTAACTTTGCCTAGGCCTGTATTTTTAAAATTTTATTGTAAAGGTGATGTACAGAGGGGTTATAGTTATAAAGTCAGACGAGTCTTCATATCTTTTTGAACAATGTCACCCCAACCCTCATTATCTCCCAGTTTTTCCCCTGCCAGCCCCTCCCTCAGCTTTTCTTGAGCAGAGATCTTGTTATCTCTACTTCCCAAGTAGAGTGGATTCCAGGAATGCCCCATGAAATCTATTCTTATGTCTCATCACTTAATCATATTCCAGAGGTCTTGAATGCTATACCCATCATTACCTGAAAATAACGATTTCAACTTTGTCTTCAGTCCTTGATGTTCTTGCTTTTTCCTGTTTTAGTGATATTTTTCATTTGTTAAATTTACTGAGCTTTCCATTTCCAATATTTCTGTTTTAGTATTATCAGAATTTCTCTTTGCTTAAGTTCTCGTTCAAGTCTTGAATTGACTTTGATGTTTCATTTATCTGTTTATTTGAAATCTGTTCTTTGAATCATGTTTTAGTTATGCTATCAATTTATTACTGTTATATTGTTAGACTTGAGCAATATTTGATAATCATATTCAGTAACTTATTAAGGACTTCAGTCATCTTAAGACTTAGGTTTCTGTGGGATGGAACTGATAATCTAGTCTTTTTAAAATAACAGCCAATCAAATTGGAGGTAATGACTTACTTTTCTATAAGTATATTAATTATGTCCACCAAGAACCTACATCTTTTAATAGCCTTGTTGCTCACAGATGTCATTTTGATCCATCTTAATACTCTTTTAATTGGTACTTTTTAAATTTAAATTTTATTTTGTTTTAAAGGTGATGTACAGAGAGGTTACAGTTATATATGTAAAGCAATGAGTGCATTTTTCGGTTCAACATTGTTATTCCCATGCCTGTTTTTCTCTTACTTTCTCCCCCAATGACTCCCTTCCCCCCAAATTGTAAAGTTCATTTCCAATGTCTTGTGAGAATCTCTCTTGTGCTGCATTGGTTGACCCTTTGTCCTTTGTTTCACTACTTTGTAACTTTGTTGAGTTAACTGATTGTAGCCTAGGCTGGACCAGAAATGACAATCTTTTTGCCTCAGCCTCCTGAGTGCTGTCAATGATAATTTTTAAGACTAAACATTTGAATTCTTTGTCTAGCATTTTAATCATTGAATTGATTTACTGAACAGTTACAAACTTTTGGAAGAGTTACATTGCTTTGCCTTTTCAGCTTTCTTTTCTCTCCCTGTTGGAATTCGTGAATTTGTTGGGATGGGTATCTTTTCCAGTTTTACATAGGGGTCTTATCTTGGGGGTTCAATTCCAAGTACCAGTCAGAGAGAAGACTACAAACTACTAAACAGCAACACCAGAATAAGCCAGACAGAAATACAATAACAAACTAGATGAAATACAACATCACCAAGTACCAAAAGCAATACTTGCAAAACTGTTTGGTGTAAGTGAACTGAACACCTCAGAGGGGGAAAGGAGGAGGGGGGAGGGGGGTATGAGGGACAAGGTAACGAACAGTACAAGAAATGTATCCAATGCCTAACGTATGAAACTGTAACCTCTCTGTACATCAGTTTTATAATAAAAACTTAAAAAAAATAATGTCAATAAAATTATGAAGTTAAAATTAATAGAGGTAAAAATACTAAAAGTGAAATAAAGAGGTTCACAGAAAGGAAATAGAAAAGCAAATTTAAAGAAAACGAAAGGAGAAGAAAAGGGGGAAGGAAAAAAGGAAAAAAAGCATCAAATTGCAAAATAAAGAAATAATATGTACATAAAATTAATAAAACAAGAAAAATAATAAAGAAAAAAACAAAACAATTCCAAAATGAAAATGCAAACTAACAAGCATAATAGTAATTTTTAAAAAAAAAAACACAACAAAGGGAAAATGAATAGGAACAAGAACACAAAAAAGAAGATGCAGAATTAAAGGAGCAGTGCATGAATGGGCAAGGTCGGATGGAGGACAGCCAATCACAGCTGGGGTCTACTGTAGTTACTTTACATTCTCAGCATACAAGTTGCTACCGTATGTGAGCTCAAGGCTAGGCCTGTTGATGGTAGATGGTCAGTCAGCAACAGGGCTCTATTCACCTCAGAAACGTCCTTTCTTTGCTTACAAGGAACTGCTACTGGTCCACTTCTCAATACATCCTCCCCCCAACACTCTTTCTCCAGAACCATGTCTTCTGACCATTCTCTACCCCAAATCTGTGCAGGGTGCCCCTCATCTCCCTGACTTGTGTTTCTTGCTTTACTTCTCCAAGAAAGCATTTTTTAATCTAGGATATCTTTACATTTCAAGCAAAATATTTTCTTTATTTAAATATTTTCAAATTTAAGCACATATGTTTAATTCCTTATTATTAAATTAGTGCATAATCACAAATGGACATTTATGAACTTGACAAAGCACATAAATATCTTGTCTTTATAGAGATTCTGTTTGTGATTTTGTTTGCTCCACAATGGACTCCTACACATTGAGAAAGAGCAAAACCAGATGAATTTCTTTCTTTCAAATGGAACTCAAAGAAAGCCACTAATTATTAACCCTGAAAAGTGGGATTCCAATGTAAATATACATTAACACCAACCTGTGTCTCATCCACAATATTAAGAAAGGGAATAGTCTAATTATGGAAGCACAAAATTTTGCTCAGATATTAAATTCAAATTCTGCAGAAGTTACCGTGTTTCTTGCTAGGATTTTTTTTCTTGTTTATTTTCTGAGTCATGAAATTCAAATTGACAGCTGGCTTAAAGGATAGAATGTTGCTTTCTCATCCAAATGCAATATAACTTCAGGTTTCTGGATCTGAAGGCAGTAACACATGGTATTCATTTCTATATGGGCTCTCTCTTATTTAATGAAAGCACTAATTTATTAGTGCCCATTAGCAGACATTGTCTATATCTCAGCTTCCTGCCAACATAGGCTCTCACATAAAAATGTAGTGTTTCATAATGAGCTACCAAAGGACTAGTTTGTCAGTGTTCCACTTCTACTCACCATAGTCCTGGAATCCAACATGCCTATTCTTCATGCCTCGTATGTCTCCATGATTTCCTCTAATGTAAGGCTGATACCCATGCCCAACGAGACTTGTACTCAAGTCCCAGACACCGCACACAGCTCTGCATTTGCCATTAGGGCCTCTTCAGACTATTTGGAGCAAGCCTTACTTCTTATTTCTGAACCACCCATGTTGGCTTATCTGTGTGCTCTTCTTCTTTGCCTTTTCTCTTGTCATAGAACAACCTAAGCTAAACTTTCTCATTGGAAGCCAAGTTAGGTGACAAGGGGCAATCTGCCAACTCTTTTCTTTGGATTCTAGCACCAACTGAAGAATGGCAGAGAAAACAAGCAAATGTCTCTTTCCTTCTTTACCAAGTATTAGCATTATTCTCATTACTCTTCCTCCTACTGAAAATTTATGACCTTATTCTCTGCCTCACCAGTCACTCAAAACAGAATCTGTACATATTCAGCACAAATCATGTGCTTTTCTTTCTTAAAGCATTGTTAAGACATTGCACACTTAAGGGGTTTTTCACTGATTTCAAAAGTTAATGTCATACACCCTGAAAAGCTATTTTAATGGCATTGTAAATCAGTTTATATTATACTTAATAGGACAAGAGGTTGATTTTGGAATATTCTCTTATTTTTGCCTGTCATAGAGAGGCAAATGATTGTTTATGATCATTAGATGACTGAGACAATTTACCTTTGTTACTTGACATCATGTGACTTATTACAATGATAAATTAGTTTATCATTGAACTACATCAATACATTTCCTAATGGCTCATATCTTTGCAGCCACACTGCAAATCATGGTGTCCATTGTATGTGCTTATCTTTATCAATGCAGGCTGTATCTTGTGAATCTGTAGTCTTTCAACAGAATCTTGGTCAGATGACTGAAACTAGTATAGACTGTGTCATCTGGTAGCTAATCTTTTGCAGTAAGGACTCTGACAAAGCGAGACTACCACGAGAAAGAACTCAGCAAGATAAGTTGAAAAAATGGCACTTGATCTACACTTTCTGTTTATATACATGCTACAAATTGGTTCCTTGAATTATTTCTTTGTCCCATGCATAGAAATCCAGCTGAGGCTGGCTAATTACACAGCACACATAAGAGAGGGAAGAAGGCTGAGTGGTTATTTGATCCAATTTTATCACCTACGGAAAGAGTTTAGGTTAGTATTTCACAGTATGGCATAAAGATCTGGGATTGAATCAGTTGGTGGCTTTGTGTTCTTAAAGCCATTCACATAACATTTGAAGCTGAAGTTTCCCAGCTATAAAATGAAAGAGAAGTCCACCAATGTTACTATGCTATTATATTACATATGGGACAGCTGGCTAATCCTCTAAAGCATAGGACTTTTTACAGTCAGCCCCTTGTTAAGCCATCAGCTAATAATAAATGATGGCACTGAGTTTCATAAACTCTACTGAAGGTCTTCATAGAAGGAAGTAGCTTAATTTTTGAAAATATACATCTTAAGAACAAAACAGTATTTAAAAGGATATAACTGACAGCTAATGAAATTGAAATTTATTGGAATTAAAGAACATGTTCAAGAACACACAGTTGATTAGAGAGAATACTGAAACTAGAACTCAGGGTCCCTGTCTCTCAGGAAAATGTACTCTTTGCAAAGCTTTGCTGGTTCCCCCAATAGAATGCTTTCTTTCTATCTAAGGTTGCCAGACTTAGCAAATAGAGGCAACACATTACTATTCAGCTTACACATGCTCCATTCAGTGAAATATTTGAAATATGAAAATAGTTAAAATATTAATGAATGGTAAAATGTGCAACACTTAAACTAATATTGTGATATTCACGGCCTATTCTCCTGAGAATAACTATGTTTCTGAAATTCAAACCTGACTGAGAATCTGGACATCTTTTCTCTGACAAACTTGTTTTTATCACTAGTATTTTAGGAATGGTTTTTAATTTTATATTCATTACTTCTATGTCTGGCAATCCTAGTTCACTTTTTATCCATTATATACTTTTCACAAAAATGCTTATATCCAACCCAGAGCCATAAATTGATGTAATTTTATAGACTCCATAAGAAAACCAAGCTTAGTTTCCTACCACTGCCTCCTTCTCAGCATGCACACACACACACACACACACACACACACACAGAATCATTCTTTTCTTTTTGGCATGTCTTCCATAGCTACCTAAAAATTATCATATGTTGCTCAAGGCCATCTTAAATAAATAAATAAATAAATAAATATATATATATATATACATACACACAAATATATACACACCCAAACATATGTATATATATTTGGATTTTCTGGCTTAAACAATGTGTATAGATAAAATCAGATTTGTAGATTAATTTATAGAACAACAGTCCAAATGACATACACCCCTCTCTTTTATTTGGTCTTGGCTGTTTTCCTGGAGTTGGTTTCAAAATAGCTCTTTTCCTGCCAAACTCAAGCAGAGAAGGCCTGAAGTGGGTTCAGCCAAGTCATCACTTACTCGAGCAGGTGGGTACAGTTTGCTGCCAAAATGATTGTCCTGCATTTTTCTCAGATGCATAGAACTGTGATATGTCATCACCCTTCCACTCAATGCTGCTTGCAATCAGAGGCCACCCCTGGAGAGAGCTCATGGGAAGTTATTGCGACATCAACTGACTTGGACCTTGAAGTGTGCTGGCAGGCTGCTAAGCATAATCAGATAGAACTTGCTCTTCCCTTTTCTTCTGAAGGTTTAATTCAAGGACTCTTAGGATGAATTGCTTTCTTGTGCTATATGAGAATTTTCTCCCTTTTAAGGAGAAGGAGTTGGATGGGGAAACCATTATTAGAAGTTCACACAGCTGCATTAAAACAACTGTGGAGTTGTTTGCCTTGGCTTTCCCACAGTATTTTTCATAGTCGTGGAGCTAATAAAAACTGAGTCAAAAAATGAATGCATTTTTACTTGAGATTGTTCTTTTGCTTCAAGAAAAGATTTGTTCATTCACACTTTGTCCTCAGAGTAATTCTCTAACCTTAGCATTAGAACAAATGTATTATAAGTTGGGAAATGGTATCCTATTCCACCTGCACACCCTTTGAAAATCTTACAGCATTTGTAACTCAGTCAAGTTCCAGAAATCCTGGTTGTATGTGATTGCATGGGGCAAATGCTTACATTATAATGTTGAAGAGCAAAAACACCACATTGACAAGCAATGTAAACAGAAATAAGAATGTATATTTTGAATTTGGGTGTCTGGTTTCTAGCTCTGGGCATTCCATCCACACCAATGGAAGAATTCTAAGTGTTTGGCTAAGTCTCTGCAATCATTTTAAGTTTTAGCTTCCCCGACTCACAATATGGGGAATACAGGCTGATAATAGTTAATTATTATAGATAATCTCTTAGAGAGTATAGAGGAGTTATTCTATGTTTTTATTCTTCCTTTTCAATCATAAATTACATGAAATATCACAACATATCCTATTCCTGCTTTATTAATGTACATTCAGATTCTAAAAGAGCATAGTTGTTGTTCTTGTACAAACACTCGTATTCCATGTCTATCTTGAAAGTCTATGCTCTGCTTTCTTCAACACATTGTCCCTGAGATGACACGTATAAGGTACACTGAAAAAGACCCCGTATGCTCTTAAACATGTATTGGTATGTAGTTAAATAAAAAGATTATCTTTATATCATCAAAGAATGAAATATTTTCTATAAGGTGATTTAATTGGTCTCAATTCAGAATTGGACATGGTTTGTACAATTAATTGCATCACCAGACATAGATCTATCTATGTCCATATGTAATTTTATTCTTTTCTTGCTGTGGGACGTTTGAAACTTCTATTTCTGGCTTGTTGGTGCCATTTCTCAACTTTAAATGCAAAGGGAGAATGGACCAGAAGAGCTGTTTAAAGTGTACACACTGAGTCATCTTCTTTAAAGATATATTCCATTCAATCAGGACTGGACATTCATTTTTCATGGAAAATAATTTACATTTTTTCACTCACACATTAAAACTGTCAGTTTGGACCAACAATAGGTCAGAGTAATAATAACCTTTAAAAAGTAATATGATATAATTCAATATCTTCAAGAATTAACTTAATATTTTACTACCTTCATGGGTTTTTAACAGCGTTGAAACAATAATATTGTTCATTTAACATGCTTAAATTCTCCCTATTGTATGATTCTGATTTTCTTTTCCTTTTTATTATTATTAAGTAGTTATACAAAGGAAAAAGAGAGCCAATGTTATTTCACTGCATGAGTACCTATACAATGAAATTATTATTTTTTCTAATTCACATTAAGTAATTAAAGTTTTTATAAAGCCTCTATAAACACAAAGAAAATAACCTAGCTTATCACATATCAAGTATGCATCTCACACATGTTCATCTCATTTTTTAAAATGTTGATGCAATAAAAATAAATTGACCTTTTAACACTTGTTGAGAATGTCTACATATCAAGGTGACTAAATATGTTTCCGTGTACCACACAGCCCTAAGATAGAAATGGGTAAATGGACAATTTGATTAAATGCTAAAATGGTTGAATAGTAAAATGCACCATTCTGCCAGAACACAATACTTTGTCCCAAAGTTGAGCTTACAATACTCAAGAAGACTAGAAACTTTATCTGAATATTAATTTATTTTTGATACTTTAGCTTTCAAAACACACGATAGTCATTGGACTTCAGCCTTCCCCTCCCAGTGATCTTCATGTAGATCTCCATCCAGTCATATAAAAAATAACTCATCTTTTGTGAAGTATGAATCTATGTTCACTAAAGAATGGTGATTTAAAACAAAAACAAACACAATCTCTGTTTCAAGGCCATGTATGTTGTCTCATAATTGAAGTTCTCAGCTACTCAAGAGGCTGAGACAGGTGGAAGGGGAGACATGATTCAAAAAGAATTGTACTTGTTACTCATTACCTGATTCATGTATCTAACCTTCTCTGTATATCAAGTCTACAATAACAATAAAATATAAAATAAAATTATGATGATAAAAAAGAGGCTGAGATGAGGACCATCAAGGCCAGTCTAAACAAAAAGTTACTAAGATTTTATCTCAACAAACCTGGATATTGTGTTACATGCCCTGTAATCCTGGGAAAAGAAAAACAAGTGGATGATAGTTCAATGTCAAACACAAGAAGAAAGCACAAAACCTAGCTAAGAATATAAATAACTAGACAAAAAGGATTGGAGGCCTGGTTCAAGTGGTAGAGTACTTGCCTAGCAAGTATAGGCTCTGGAGTTCACATTCCAGTAACTTAAACACAAAAAACAACTCTTTTCCTTCAAGATTTGTCATATTTGTTTCGACTAAAGTTTCTCCTTTCCATTTGAATTTCTTTTACCAGTAGTGTCTTTTTAAAAAAATATCATTTCCTATTTTACAAGCAGAATACTCAAATCCAATATTCTCATGTCTTACTCCTTGTTTTCCAATGCAACTGACTTGCCATCACTAGCCATTTTGAATCTCATGCTTCCCTTTACGGGAGGAAAACCTTATACGAGTTATGTTTTCCACATAAACTGACAGGTTTTTTTAAAAAAAATTCGTTCATTCATTTTTGAATGCTTTTACAATGACCATCAAAATTTTCCCCATCGTCAAAATGTATACTTACATTTTGGTGCCAAAATCCAGGAGCATGAATCAAGAAAAGGTCAGAAAGGCGAACTCAGCAGACCAACATATTTTTTTTCAGGAGGAAAGCCTGGAAAGGACAAGCAAGTCTTGTGGCACGCTCTCCCCCCTCCTGCCCCCTTACAACTAGGGTCCCTTAACTTATTAGGCAGAGAGAGTGAAGTCAGGCCCAGCAGATGGAAGCAGGGTGAGATGGAGGCAAGGTGGGAAAGCAATCGTATCTTGACAGAGAAAATTCCATTTCAACAGCATCTGTCTGTACCAGGAGCATCAGCAGGAGATGTGGCCTTGGTCTTGGGCTCTCGTCCAAGACCCCTGGGCACATTTGTTCAGGAGGAGGGGGAGGGGGAGATGGTTCAGGAGGTGGTGACAAGGATAGATCTAGAATATGGCTGTCAGGGTGAAAGGTGAGTGCTGTCAGCTTAACCCATTCTCCATCAGTATGAAGACACAGAGAGCAAAGAGTAAAGGTACAAGATAGCACCAAGATTGTAATCGGTTTTACTGCAGAATTTAATGTTTCAGTTCCTTAATTCACTTCATTACTAAGGAAGTTCTTTATTATAGCATATCAAAATTAAGAACAGATATTTAACCTTCACCTTATTTTTCAGCACCTACAGCATTTAGAGAATCAAAAACTAAATAGGTTTTCTTGATATAGGACATTCTTACTGGGGTGAGATGGAATCTCAATGTTATTTTGATTTGCATTTCTTTTATGGCCAGTGATGTAGAGCACTTTTTCATATGTCTCTTGGCCATTCTCATTTCCTCATCAGAGAACTCTCTTTTTAAGTCTTTAGCCCACTTTTTGAGGGGGCTATTGGTTCTTTGCGGTTTTGTTTTGGAGGAATGTAATTTTTTTAGTTCTGCATATATTTTAGATATGAGGCCTTTGTCCGTTGAATGGCCGGTAAAGATCTTCTCCCAGTCTGTGGGCTTTCTGTTTATCTTGCGATCTATGTCCTTTGCTGTGCAGAAGCTCTGCAGTTTGATGCAGTCCCATTTGTCCAACCTTTCTTTGATTTGTAGCCTTTCTGGGTCTTTGTTAAGGAAGTTCCATCCTGCGCCAAGGAGCCCAAGTGTTTCTCCTACTCCTTCTTTTAGTGTTTTCAGGGAATGTTTTAATTTCGAGGTCTTTGATCCATTTGGAATTGATTTTGGTGCAGGGTGATATATAAGGATCTAGTTTTAGTTTGTTGCATGTGTTGAGCCAGTTTTGCCAGCACCATTTGTTAAAGAGGCTATCTTTCTTCCAGACTATTTTTTTAGCTCCTTTATCAAAGATTAAGTTGGCATAGTTCTGTCGGTTCATTTCTGGGTCTTCAATTCTGTTCCATTGGTCTTCAGGCCTGTTCCGGTGCCAATACCAAAGTGCTCTACATCACTGACCATAAAAGAAATGCAAATTAAAACAACATTGTGATTCCATCTCACCCTAGTAAGAATGTCCTATATCAAGAAAACTAACAATAACAAATGTTGGAGGGGATGTGGCTCAAAGGGAACCCTACTTCATTGTTGGTGGGAATGTAAACTGGTTCAGCCACTCTGGCACATGGTTTGGATTTCTCAGAAGGCTAAACATAGAGCGCCCCTATGACCCAGCAGCCCCACTTTTGGGTATCTACCCAAAAGACCACAAACAAGAACACAAGAAAGCCACCAGCACAACAATGTTCATTGCAGCACAATTCATCATAGCTAGAATATGGCACCAACCCAGATGCCCCTCAGTAGACAAATAGATCAGGAAAATGTGGTACATATACACAATGGAATTTTATGCGTCTATCAGAAAGAATGACATTGCCCCATTCGTAAGGAAATGGAAGGACTAGGAAAAAATTATTCTAAGTGAAGTGAGCCAGATCCAAGGAACATGGACTCTATGGTCTCCCTCATAGGGAATAATTAGCACAGGTTTAGGCAAGTCACAGTAGAGAATCACAAGAGCCCAATAGCTATACCCTTATGAACACATAAGATGATGCTAAGTGAAATGAACTCCATGTTATGGAAACAATTGTTATATCACTGTTGTAACTACTTTCAACATGCTATGTGTACCTGTAGCTTCTATTATTGATGATCTTCTTGTATTCCCTTCCTGTGGTTGTACCTGCACTATCTCTGTATCTTAACTGAATACATTGGAAACTGTATATTCTGGTATGAGAACTAGGAAACTGAAAGGGAATACCAAACTCGAGAGACACCGGGTAAAAAAGACAAACGACTACAAAAGCAATACTTGCAAAACTGTTTGGTATAAATGAACTGAACAACTCATGGGGGGGAAAGGAAAAGGGGGAAGGGAGAGGGGGGAATGAGGGAGGAGGTAACAAACAGTACAAGAAATGTATCCAATGCCTAATGTACAAAACTGTAACTTTCTCTGTACATCAGTTTGACAATAAAAAAAATTTTTTAAGTAAATAGGAATGTAAAGAATAAAGACGGTAATAAATAATAAAGAATGCAAACAAAAGCGAAAAGGACTGAAGTAAGGATAAAAATTGGGTTTCCAGTCCAAACATATGCCATAAGACATAAAACAGCATGGCTTTAGATCCATAGTTACTCTGCAGATTTCATATCCTCACCTGTGAGATCATCGTATCAGGAGCTTGGTCTATCTCAGTGAATGCTCCAGAACTTTTTTAAATCTTTAGGGTTTTGCTTGAATTTCTTTTTATTTTGAGAGGCCCTGCCCAGCTCATGGTGGGGATGGTAAAGGTGATGGTGGAGGTGGTGAAGGTGATGGTGGAGAGGGTAAGGGTGATGGTGTGTTTTGATAGCATGACTAGCTCCCCACATCACTGAAAATAGGCAGTTGTATGTTTATTTGTTTATGGTTTTGGTTAAGGTTTCAGCTGAGCAAAGATTTTAGCACCTAAAAGAAAGGGACAGGATAGATGCTCTTGAGCAAGTCAAATATTAACAATTTTATTGAAAATATCCTAAGATGTTCACCTTTTAAAGCAGAAAAGTATCACCAAATTTCAAAAGAGCTTCTTTTGTTCAAGTACAAACACAAGGCATTGTATTTGCATAGAGTATCTGAATAGGCTTTTTATTTTCAAGATTGGAAAGCTGTTACTTCAATCCCATGTGTGTTTGCTTTTACTGCTTCGCAGGAGTAAAGAAGAGCGAATGATCTGTCAAAGACAAAATTATTCATACTTATTAAAGCATAGCAAAGAAGATTCTTTTCAGAAAAAGTGGTAGGTGTAGCAACCACTGTAATTGGATTTTTGCAGTGCTGGTGAGAGGTTAGGGCTCAACTCTGGTTGAGCATGGGCAGGTTGAGAAGTTATTGCCAAGAAACAGGGGGACAATGGACAGATAATTACTAAGAAGAAACTTCTGGAATAAAGAGGTTTCTAGATGACCAAACAGGAATTCTTGCTGAAGACAGGCCCAAGTGATCGGACATGGGTTCTTAAGGCCTGCTAGAGTGTAACGAATACCTAAGGAGCCTGCTTAGCAATCAAGGGCAATCAATCGGATGGGAAAAGTGGGCATCTTTTTGTGGAAGTAGGTTTTACAAAGAAGAGCACAGATAGGGCCTATGAGAGTTTGTTCAAGCAAAGACTCACGCAGGTCATCCTGTATTTGGACAAGACAGCAGCAATGACAGCTGCCGCTTCACAAAGTGATTTGGAGGTACAGGCTTGGAGGTATTTGTTTGGAAGAAATAGCCTGGTTTTTAATTTTATGAGGAGTACTGAAAGCTGGAGGAGAGGGAACTGCATGGTTCTTTTTGAAATGAGTGCATTTGGCTTCCTGTCACATTGACCCGATAGAGATCTCCGTCTGGCTGAGCTCCACCGTGGAGTCCAGCTGTTGGAAGGCAGGCTAATGTGTACCCGTCAGGAGAGGCTGAGCTTCAGGACAGAGCTGTCTATGACTCACTCCAGCCAGTGTTTATAGGGTCAGGCGGCTTCTGGGTTTGGGGTTTTGCTGCTTCTAGCATAGGTACTTTATAATATACTAATGGTTCTTGGAGTGGCCTCTTTGTGTTCCTTGTCTTTGCCATGTCTTTTGATCATTTTATTTCAGAAAATGCCTATAGTGTTGTTATTATTGATCACTTAAGTTTACAAAAATAAGAACCTATAGAGACATAATATTTAAACGTACATTTTGATTTTTAAGATATTAAAATATATTTATTGAAATACACTAAAAATTGATTCATGTGATTGATGCACTGAACTCATATCCTCACTTATGGAATTGAAACCCCTTTGTATAACTAGTTAGTAATAATAATAATAATAATCATAAATCAACTATAAAAAGGAAAGAAAATAGATATCTCACCCTGTTTTGTTTTGGGGGGGGAATTATCTAGTATAGAGGTAATTATTACTGGTATCATTTTGGCTAGATTTTTTCCATAGGAATTTGGATATATATGTGTCTGTGGATATATATGTATGTATGTATGTGTAATGTGCATATATGTGTCAGTATATGTATTATATATACAGATATACCATACAAATAGATGATAGATAGAGATATTCATATTTCTGCCAAAATGAGAGTTGATTTCCCGCCAAGTATATTAAGAAAACACGATATTTGTGTTATACAAAGTAATATTTGCCACACTGGCCAATTTGTCAAATAATTTTTTTAAGTTTCAAGTTAAATTGAGCACAAGAGTTAGGGAAAGCAAGAACATTGGTATACTGAGGATTTCATTGCCTTGGTTGTGTATTCACATGCCAGATTCAGTCAGAAATCACTTTGGGGAGTCTGGCTGTGGCTTAGTGGTAGAGTGTTTGCCTTGCATGCATGAAGCCCTGGGTTCAATTCCTCAGCACCACATACACAGAAAAAGCCGGAAGTGGCGCTGTGGCTCACGTGGTAGAATGCTAGTCTTGAGCAAAAGTAAGCCAGGGACAGTGCTCAGGCTCTGAACCCAAGCCCCAAGACTGGCAAAAAAAAACAACACAAAAACAAACAAGCAAATAAAAAGAAATTGCTTGAGTCTACTGCAAGGATAAAGCATACACTCCTGCAGGACAGGCCACTACTGCTGCTGAGCTGGTGGACAGGGTGAGCTTGCGAGACTGAGAATAAAGCATGACCGCCTTTCTTACCTTGTCTTGCAGCTCCTTGGGCCTGCCTGAATGGCACTTTTCTCTCCCTTGGAACTGAGAATCTGCAGTCAATCATATTTGTGAATGAAACCAATCAATGGACTTACATTGCTTGAAAGGCAACCTGACATAAAGAAAACAGTGCAGGTGATGGGAATAACTTTCTCTTCTTTTATTCTGGAGCTTTTCTTTAGGCACTGTGGGCTTGGGCTAATCATTAAATCTCTCCGAACTTTGACATCCTAGGGTAAGAAATAATGCATGCTTAGTGTTTGGCTATATTGGAGCTAGAAGGATGTACACAATGAGAACCAATGCCTCAATTAAAGCTTCCTTAACAAATGGGTTATTTTCAGATCTGCCAGCAAGGGAATCAATGAGGGAATGATGAGGCACCCTGAGTCTAACAGCAGTAGGAGATTATTAGCACCAGAAACTTTCAAAGGCAAGAGGCTGTATTAAAGAGGCTTTTAGCTTTGGGAGGTGGTATAATGGCTACCCATCCACTGTGTTGAGGTGGGAATAAATAGTGCTGCTCCTATTATGTCCTGACTTCTGGCAAGTGCCTTGATTGAATGCAAGGGAAGAGCCTGGATTCTATGGTTCATCGAGTTCTAGGCCCAGTGAGAAGTAGGAAAAGGTAGAGAATGAACCTGAGAGTGGCACAGATTGGCTGTAGAGTGGCATGTACTGAACACCCATGCTATAAGAGGAAGAGCCCACAACCTCTTAGTTCCTGTCTTCCTTTCTCCAGACCCTTTATAAATCTCAGATAGGGACAGTATTTTCCCAGGATCCTTTCTTCCTCATCAAAGGCTAGTTTCATAGTTGAGTTAATGCCAGGGCAGTGATGAACCAAAGGAAATTTTGGAACAGAAAATCAGACAGCAGAGGAGCCACAGGCTAAAGCCAATGAGGTGCATGAAGACCTAAGACACTTGGGGTTGCAGAGAAAGATTCACAAGCATGTTGCTTGCATTCTCTACAAACTATGAAAGAACAGCTGGTTGAAGAAATAAGTAAGGGTCACATGAATCTATCTGGCAAAAACTGTAACAGCATCCCAGGTCAGGGGTACAGAAAGACAGACTAGAGCAACAGCAAGACAGGGTGATTGACAGGACTCATCAACTCTGAAATCAGAAATGGTAGAGTTGTTGAAGCAGAAAAAAATGTGCAAGCCTCTGTCCTAGCACAAGCTACAGAGAGCTGGCCTGCATTCTGCTGGGTACCTGGTGCTGTCAAGAATCACAAAGCATCTGAGCCAGCAACTGACTTGAAAGCAAAACAGTTAGAATGCTGCTTTCATTGCAGCTTGTAGAAGATGTGAGACTTTCAGGTCAGCCTAAAGGAATTTATTAGGAGCGGTATCCAAGTGGCATGAGCCTCAGCCTATCTGTGGCTGTGCGCTTGACCTTGTGTATCATGGGGATGATTTACTTGTTTGTATAGTATGTTACATTGCTAAACTTATGGAACATAATAACTTTTTGATGCAATAAGCAAATTTATTATTTGTCTCAGAGCTCTATCATCGAAGGCTGTTCACTAAAAAGATCAATAAAAGATTACTGGCCACCACAAAAGACAAGTTGATTCTGCACTCAGGAGACATGCATGTATGATTTCCAGTCAAGCATAAAATGTAGGAAGCCAACCTGGTTTGGCATTTTGAAATGAATGTGTGTCACAAACCATAATCTTGATCATAAATCTGATATGTGCACATTATTATTATTATTATTATCTATGTAGACATCATTATTTACCTAGGCTATGGGAAAGGCCATTGTCTATAATCATTTGATATTGGTTTTAGCTGTTTGTATTTGATAACCTCTATAGGAAAGAGAAGAATAAGGAAACAGGAAGGAATCATTCACTCCTTACAGCTCATTATGATTTCTGTCTTTATGAAGGGAAGAAGGCATACCCAGCAGACATTTCAGTATAAATTATGGTGTCTGCAGCTAGAAAGCTTTTGACCCACATTCCCAGCACAGATTTCTGTAGCGCTAACTTGGACTGAGATCTTTTTAACCTTCCTCCGGCTGGCAGCCCATTCTAAATTGGTGGCAACTTAAGACATCTTTTACCACAACAAACCTTCAAATAAATGCACTTAGGATTTAGAGGAATTTAGGAAGAATCACAGAGTGAACCCCGAATGAAAACAATCCTAAAATGATGTCCAAGAAATATGACAACCTTTGTTTCAAGAGTACCAATTGTTCAGCTGTTCGGGGTTCCGACTCTTCCATGGATTTAAAAATTGATTACAGTCACTTGGCATCCCTTAATAGTAAAGAAAATCCACATAAAGAATTAAACATTGATTTTTGTGAAAATAACCAATCAACTCCAGTATAAAGGATGTACAATTTTCAATAGAAAAATCTGAATTAATCAACCAGGTAAATCCAGTGACTTTATTTTTTAACTTGGTGACAGTTGCTGTAATTTATATTGTACCTTCAATCCTGGGGGATAATGCCAGTTACCATTTTCACACATGTAGTTTGTTTTTTCTTTAAAAATATGTATTAGAAATCATTTCCATGACTAAGCCTAGCAGGGAGGTCCCTGCAGGTATATGAGTTTACAGACATTAATTAATATACTTGTTCTTGTCCTGTAAGGCAAAGCAGGAATGACCTAGCCTTAATAACTGGAATTGGGTAAGATCTGACCTCTTGCTAGAAGATAAAAAATGAGCCTGACCTGATCTCATCCTACGGTGAGAGAATTTAGGCTGTACATTTACAGAAAAAGTACAAAGGGATCTACAGATCTACTGAAGAAAGTAAGACAATATTCTTCAATAGTCAACACTAAACAAATCACTTTATAAGAGATAGATACAGTTTTCAGAACAGAAAAAAATGTTCTTCTTGGCTTAGATCCACTGTTTAACTCTTGAAGGAAAATCCTGATAAACTTTCTGCCATTATGGGTGCTTTTCTGTCTTAGGGTTTCATATTCACCATTCCTTGGTTATGAGCACTGCCGCTGCTCACCGGTAGAATTCTGCTGCATCTATAGATGAGTGGGAGGCTCAGGGTGGAGCTTAGATTAGCTCCATGAGCCATCCACCTACGTCACATCTGCCATTGGTCCTGGACGTGTGAACCAGTCTGAGGTACATCACTGTTATCCCTACTCGATTAAATACTTGTCCATATCAAAGCGGCATGTTTCTGCCGCCCACTGACAAGTAGGTGGTATTCAGATGATAAGTTTTCAGTACAGAATTTAAATTCAAGGCAGAACAATAGGCACATTAATTTAGAAATTAAGGTACAAGTATTTACATCAGAGGAGTTGTCCATAAGGATGAGGCAAAGAACAGAGCTGCATTATTATGACTAAAGCATGATGAAGCTTAGAAGAGTTCCGTAAGATGCCAAGGATATCAGAGGCATACACTCCATTAAATATTCAAGGTCTGCTTCAAATTATACACCTCTATAAACAGGTTTAAAGTTGAAGCCCATGAGGGATAATGTAGTGGGGGAGTCAGAAATCACCCTCAACACCCAGAAGGTGGCAGCAATGAGCTGGGATTACAGAGTTTAGGGGGCAACTGTACTTCAGGAATGGCAGCCATGAGTGGAGGGGTGGACTTTGGACAATCAGAGTAAAATCTTGGCCCTTAACCACAGTTGAAAGATCACAGAATCTCTGATAACCAAGGGGGTGTGTGTGCTAAACTATAAGTATTAAGATTAATTTAAGAATCCTGTTAATATGTCAGATGATGGGTCCCAAGTCAGATGAGAGGAGAAAGGAGGAGAGAAGAGAGAGATGGGAGGTGAGAGAGAGAGAGAGAGAGAGAGAGAGACAGACAGACAGACAGACAGACAGACAGACAGAGACAGCAGACAGAGAGGAAGAAAGAGAGAGGAAGAGGAAAAGCCAGAGAGAGAGCGAGAGAGAGAAAGAAAGAGAGAGGAAGAGCGAGAGAAAGAGAGAGTGTGTGTGTGAGAGAGAACAAGCACCATAGGAGGGCTTTGAAAGAACCCTTTGTGAGTTTAAGACATCATCATGCCTTTCTAATCCCATGAGAACTTGAAGGATATTGTTTTTTTGAGGAAGAGTTCTGTATCTTGTATATCTATGGATTTCTACAAAGAACTTGAAAATAAGGAGCAGCCATGATATTATGATTAACAAACACATACTATATTATGAGATGCTCTGAGAGAGAATTATTAGTAACTTTAAACATGGTCCTTGATTTAAAAGTTACAAAGGTAGCTGCCTGAAGTAGTTTAGTTAATTCTAACAAGTAGATCACTCACTCCATTGAAAAGAACTCTCCTTCTACAGAAATAAGCTATGGTCTGTGCGACCTCCATCTTTTCTCTCCAGAACTCTGCATCATACATTTCTTCCATATGTTTTTCTATATGGGATCCTTACACTCTTGCCACTACAGTGGTTCCCAGCCCTTTGTCCCAAACCCCATGTTGCCTTTCATCCTACCAACTTAGACCTAAAATAAGATAGCTGACCTGTCCCCCACATTAAAAAACTTAGTATTTTCATTCAACAAATATCTGCTACTATCAACCCATAGCTTATTTCAAGAGAGGGAGGAATGCATTGTCAGAGAGTTAGTTATGGGTGATAATCATGACCCATAAATACAAAAATACAAGTTGACTAGAGAGAAGCTAAAAATGAATATTCAGTCACAAGTTCATAATAGATGTTTAGAATATTATTCATCTAATAAAATGGTTTCATGTTTTATGAATTGAATGAAGGGTTGAAGCCAGGGCATTGGGACATGCTAGATCAGTGTTCTACTCTTGAGCTGCAGTGAACTGAGGGCAACTTTTGATGATCTGTTAGCTTTATTAAAGATATCAACCTGGTATGTGGAGATGACACTTAGGAGAGAAAGGAAGGTCTTCACCATTCAACCAGTCCTTTATTTTATTTTGAGACTCTTGTTCAAACCAGTAGTTTCATTATTATGGAGAAAATGCTAAGGTCCACAAACAAATCAGTGATGTGACTTTCTGTGTTTTGCTTTGACTACTTCCCCAGTTTCAATGTGTGTAGCCTCACTGACTTGCCCTTTCTCCCTCTCTTCTGCTGAAGAGGCTGTCTCAGGCACCCATGCAGCTCATTCTTTAATTTTCTTCACATTTTAGTAAAGTGAGTTTCTCACTGAGAACTATCCAAGTTGTCTAAAATTATCTCAAATTACACCCCTAATGTGCTCCTAAATTATTTTCAGATCTTCTGTATGTGATTTCACTTTTATCATTTCCTACTACCTAGCAAACATCATTGATTTTTTTAAAAAAATTGTTCATTACCTGTCTCTCCTACTACTATATAAATGCCATAAGAAAATGATTTTTGTATATTTGGTTAAATTTGTATATCTATTAAATTTTATTATTATTTCCTAAACTTTTAAAGCAATGACTGAGATATGGTAGGAATATTTGGCAAAATGAATAAACAAATTAATTCACTATCAACTTGTTAGTCAGGCCTTAATTTCTACAGAAAACATGAATTCATTTCTAAGGAAAAACAAACACCTAATAGATACTCACTCTATCCAGAAAGATTCTGAATACTACAACAAAAGTTACTATTTTTTTTAACAGAATGCAAATCTTAAACTAGGCTAAGCATTATTTTTCTCTATTTTAGTGAGTTCTACAGTGAGAACATCAGTAGTGAGTTCTATACTGATTAATTAATATTAATTAATTTCCATTTCTTATTGAAGTCTCTTTTTCAGGTTCTTATTGAAGTCATTATCTTGAAGAGACCTCTTAGTTCTTCGAATAGTATCTTTCAATGCACACATAAACGTGGTCTGTTAATGAGTTTCACAATCCATGATTGAACATTTTCCAAAATTAGCTTAACTATTGAACATTATCAAGAAGAAATTTTCAGTTTTCATAAATTTCTATTAGTCTCACTTTGAGAACAAGTATCATATCTCCAAATTCAGCCATTTGTATCCACCAGAAGTAAGTGATGGTCCCTGGCCCAGGTCCAAGCGACCATACTCTCCTCTCAGTACAGAGGACAAAAATAGCTGAGATGATACTAAGTGAAATGAACTCCATGTTATGGAAACAACTGTTATATCACTGTTGTAATTATTTTCAACATGCCATGTGAAACCGTAGCTTCTGTTTTTGATGATCCTCTTGTATCCCCTTCTGTGGTTGTACCTATACTACCACTGTATCTTATCTGAGTACATTGGAAACCGTGTATACTGGTATTAGAACTAGAAAACTGAAAGGGAATACCAAAATCGAGAGACACAGGATAAAAAGACAAACAACTACAAAAGCAATGCTTGCAAAAGTGTTTGGTGTAAACAACTGAACAACTCATGGGGGAAGATGGAAAGGGGGTGGGGGAAGGGGGAATGAGGGATGAGGTAACAAACAGTACAAGAAATGTACCCAAGGCCTAACGTATGAAATTGTAACCTCTCTGTACATCACTTTGACAATAAAAAAAATTAAAAAAATAGCTGAGATAATGGAAGCTACTGAAATAATATTTTATGTTCCTAACTATGGAAGCAGAGAATGTATGAGCTCTTATCAGCATGTGGCCTCTTCATCTCTGGTGCCCCCAAAATCATAGATAGCACTAGAATAATCAATGCAAGATGCTTCAGTAATTGTCCAGGTCCTGCATTTCTCTCTAGATTGCCCTTCTCCATTGGGAAGAATTAACCAAAACCTCTTTTGCTAATTCAATATTTATAAGCGTTTCTGATTAAATGTTAAAAGGCAGAGAATATGTCTTAATCATTTTTAAACTCCACATTCAAGTACTTATAGATCATGCTATACTTTTAATGTGTTTGATATGCTTATTATGTTGTGGTAGGAATGTAGAAAATACTCTGTTCAATTAAAAAAATGCCCTATAGTGTATATGTAGTCCAAAAGATAGTAGAAATAGAAAATTGAATTTGTCACACAATGAAGTGATAGGTGGAAAGTACATATTGAAAAGCTTCTTGCTAAATTCCTTCAATATGGTAGCTTATTGTTCCATCTAGTTTTATAACCAGCTAACACTAGGAAATCATCACCATCCGAGAAACTGGAGCAACAGGGATGAAAAAGAAAATGCAGATACAGTTCTTGCCCCAGGTCAGCATAGCTGGTTTATGGTGGAGCTGAGAAGTGAAATCAAATTATCTAATTCTAACACCTATGTCTTTGTCTACTATGCAATGTGGCCTTAGTAATGATACATAGGGGAATGTTTGCTGACAGAGAAAGCAAGGTGTTGTTTTTAGATGTATGAAAGGGAACCTTAATACACTGTGGTAGAAATGTAAACTTGTTCAACCATTGCAGAATATATGTATATTCACTATATAGTCAACCCAGACTCTCCGTGATGGACTAATGTATCATGAGAATATGGTACATATACACAATAGAATTTTACTCATCCTTTAGAAAGAATGATATTGTACCATTTGTAAAGAAGTGGAAAGACTTGGGGAAAAAATATGTTAAATGAAGTAAGCCAGGCCCAGAGAGACGAAGGTGCATGTTTTCTTTATTGGGGAAGCTAGATTTAACTTACAAACTCAAGTAAATATGGTGGTATGCAAGTGTATACAAATGTATTCACTGAAAAACAGTAGATTTAAAGCATCAAATACAGTAATTCCTTAGGAAGGCAAAAGCAAAGTTCAGCAAAATAAAACAGCAGGAAGTGGGTACTTGAAAGAGATGAGATAGGGTCCAGGGATAGATGAATGGAGAGAAGGTGGAAATGCAGATAAGAATTCCATATCTATCTTTCAAAATTAAGAAAAGAGATGGAAGAGGTGGATCGGGAAGGGATGGCTGAGAACGTTGAAAGGGGGAATATTGATCAAGATGTATTATACTCATACGCTTCTTTGTCATGGTATTTTAAGACACACAAAAAAGCATTCTTTCTTTTTAAAGTTTTTTTTTTCCTTTGTGGGAATGCTAGTTTTAAATTAAAATATGGTAATGGAATTCTCTGTTGTTTCTGATGCACAACGTCTGTTGGTGTTCATCATTTACCTTTTCTTTCTCTGGGAGACTAAGTAGAGTTTTTTTCATTCACATTTGCATTCTCTATTTTCTAATGAGTGGGAAAATGCCTTCTAGGTGTGTGTCTTTAGTAAGAACTGAGTTTGTTTTTACTCCAGCACCAAGGAAATACATTTCCACACGACTGTAATAGCTCACTGAATGTGTTGATTTGTTTGTGCATTGGACATTGAGGATGTAGACTCTTCTAAGAGGCGTCTGTCCACTCTCAAAGTCCTGAAGCAAAGCCTTTGCTGTGATTGAACTTCGTTGTCTACTTTATTCCCTCACTTCTTGGCCTATCCCTCTAGACTCTGAGCTCTTCCAGAGCAGGGTGTATGGCATTAATATTTGTGTCAGACATACAGTAGGTTCTTCGTAAATATTTGTAGGAGGAAATGATCTTAGTGTGGGAAAACAGAGATTTGCAAGTCAAATATAAATAGATTGGCAATTAACAGAACAAACAAATGGAAAAATGGATGACTGGAAGACACTTAAGAGGCTTCCAGTGAAAATGAAATAAACTCCTGCCTATCATTCATTACTGCTGTGAATATTTATTTAGCTCAGTAGTGCAACAGCATGATTTAAAAAAACTTAATGCATTACTTATATTTATATATTTAATAATAACTTGTAACCATTCATCCAACAGAAGAATGCTTCAGCTCAGTCTGTTAATTCATTTCAATAAATCACAACCATTTTAATGGATAATTAGTTTTAAACTGATTGGTTGAAATGATAACTAAAATTTCAGTGTTTGAGGTCTCTATTGCCTATATAAATTTGATTAATCTTCATGAAAATGATGTCTGGGAGATATGTGTCCATTCTACAGATAAGGCATGGTAGTTAAGTAATTTGCTCATCTTTACCTTGCCTCAGAGGTGTTTCTCAGAGAGAAAACAAACCCACGCTCAACATGTAGACTCAATTTCAGCATATGCTACATTGTTCTGGTGCTAAATACTATCATTTCATTACATTTTTGCTAACGACAAAATAAAAATCACTACCACAACAGAAACTACAGCAAGCATTTCCACATACCCCTGCTAAGGATGTACATAAATTACATCATTCACTGTCTCCAACAATTAGGACAGATTGCTCACTCATATTATCTCCCTTGTCCTAAGGGGAAACTGAGGTACTGAAGGATAAGTTACTTGGTCTCTATTTCTTAGCCTTCCAAAGAAAGAGATTGTCAAAAGTAGGAGTTACCACTTAAAGAGTCAGTAACATTTTTGCTGTACAAAAATCACCAAAGCCCAGTAGCTCTGCCTGAGTACATTTTTGAGGGACAGGAGGAGAAGTGAATCACTAGGCTGAGCAAAAATCTCATTAATAATCCTAAGAAAATAAAAAAATTTTAAAAACAACCCTGAGGAAGCTTTTGCATATTTTCATATATTTTAATGGCTAGGTAGTTAATTTCCTTGTGTTATCAGCTATTCATTAAATGATCTCAAAGAAGTTAAAATAGTCCTCATTTTTTTTGGAAAACACATAAAAATTAATCTCATTTCTGTACTGAGGGGATTCTGGCAATCTAAAAGGCAGGTGGGATGCCACAGTATCTTATCAAATGATCTCTGCATTCCATCTGCCAGCAGTTCTGTTCAGAAGTCATGGCAGTGACCACAGTCCAAGCCCTGACAGACAGTAGATAGAAAAATTATTAAATGTGCAGAGGTCATACCCAGGCTTTTGTAGGTCTTATTAAGATTTTCACATGTTTGAGTGTTGTTACATAGTCCCTATACAAAGATAGATAGGTTCATCTCCTAGAAAAGAATCTAGGTCCTTGATCAAGATGCACTGTGCTCATAAACTGATACTTGAATTGAAATATCTTTGTTTAACAACCTAAGGATTAAACAAGGAAAATATTCTAGGTTGTTAGCATATGTTAATAAAAAAACAGGGAAATTGTTTGTTTGTTTTTTAAGAATTCAAGGCCTTGTACATTTTCCATTAAATCTTGTAATGTTTACTGTTAAGTCGCCATGTTGGAAGTAAGTAAGCATCTTGGGGACAGCGTTAAGGAATGTCTAACGTTCTTGTTAGAAATAGAACAGACACATGTTAATTTGCTTGCTCAATTTGCAAATAGCTAAGGTAGCTTAATCAAATGATAGAGGAAATCCAGGATAGGGACACGATAAAATATCCGGGCAGGAGAAAAAATATTGAGATCTTGCCATTTGTAGCAATATGAGTACATAGGAAGGCATTCCATGAAGTGAAATTAGCCAGGTACAAAAAGACAAACATTGTTGCTCACAGATGTAAGACAAAATATTTGATTTGACTGAAGTAGGGAACAGCACAGTGATGGGAAGTCATTAGGAAGCATTGTGGTAAGGGGAAATGAGGGGAGATAAGTGGATATGCCCTGCCCTGGTATCATTTCATAGGAAGAATAAATTCTATTGCTCTGTATCACAGTAAGATGATAAAACTTTGTAACAATATATTTGATTAAAAGCTATGAAGAAGGAGCTCAAAAGTTCCCAGTATGAAGAAATGATGAATGCCTGTAAATATTCATTAGTCTAATTTGATCATTATACATTATATGCACCTACAGGATTATCATTAAAAGATAAAGTTAGGAAGGAATTCAAACATACCTGGTTCTCTTTGAAAGTAAACATTCCAGTAATGATCAGGTTTGCCAGTAAAGCTTTCTCTACACTGAAACTGAACTCAAGAAGTAAACAAGCCCGTAAATGATGCTTATATAATAGTCCTAATCAGTGTCTTCAACTTTGTAGATACATTTACTAACTAAATGGCAGGTGTCTATAACAGTTATAAACCCTCAACTTTTTTCTGTATGTCAAAATTATACTCTCAAAACTGTGCAAAAGTTAGTCTTTTGTTTCCTAGGAACTGTCAAATCCAATTCTAGTTTCTAAACAAAAATACAAGAAGCATTCTTACCCTGTTTTATTTAGTCTATGCCAGGAGGAGGATCTGATTCAGCAGCCTTTAACAAGTTGTTTTAAATGATCAAAGAAATAACAGTATAGGAGAGCTTTCTTCAATTCTTCATGAGTCAACTTCTATTTCGAGATAAATTATTTTTTATCATTTCACCCACACAGGTAAGGTTTTAGACATAAATCAACTCTCAAGACAATTTCTTTTCCAGCATTTTTCTATTAAAAATTTAACATTCTCCTTCCTCATGTTGGTTAGGGACACAACAATGCAAGGCTTCTCTCTGAATCATAAAATGTTCTTAGCACATGCATGCAACCTGAATACCTCACCGAAGATAGGGCAGAGGGTGGACTTTGAGAAACAGGATGCTGAATAAGTACATTTTCTCTTCTTGTTTGAGTTGTTTAAGATGCTGGGCAGTGGTCTCTTCTCTCAGCAATAGAGAGCTCTTTGTCCCTATTTTTTCTTCACATGTGTGCTTGTAAGTCTCCTCAGGTTACTAGCTGAATGATAGATGGAGTTGGGGCTGTTTTGCATTTCTGCCATTGGGTAGATTCTGCATACAATGCCATTGTTGGGGGTCTTGGTCTGCCGAGGTTGCTTGGCTCACCGCCCCTGTGGAAAGGTATAGTGCATACAGAACCACAGTCCTCATCTCTCACTGTTTCCAACCCCATTAGAGTGCTTTATTCCTGCCGACCTCAGCTGGCAATGTGTAATAGATCTATGTGGCCTCACTTCTGCATCGATTCCTGCCTGGTTGTTTTCATGTAATTGTAATTTTTATTATCTTTAAATGGTTGTCCAAAAGTGTTTCAATTCCACATATCAGTTTATAAGAACAATGCATCTCAATCACTGTTACCCCTTTTGTAATGCTCCCCCATTTCTCCCAACCCCACTTATCCTTGCATGTTCAAGCTCCATTTCCACATATACATGTGAATATTAACTTGAATTGTAGTTTTTATTTGAACTTTTTGAAAGGCCTAGTTAATAAGAATTGCAGAGGAGGCATTGCATTTCTTTAAAGCTTGGTCTTTTAGCAAATCCTGTGTTCCTGATTCAGCAAAATGGTTACGTGTTAGTAGAGGGTTAGATGCTTCAGTGAGAAAAATACATTTTAATCTGCTTTGTGGGAGACATAGTCACATTTGCTGGGTATGCATTATTGTTTATAACTCCAGAAAAATGCCATTAATCTTGTTTTCCACTAATATTCGAGTAATATTTGGTAATCTACATTTGTTAGGTTACAAGTTGTTGTTTTAACAGCTTTAGTATTTTTTTACAGTATGATTGATGCTGCAGGATTGGGAATGTGACTTGGTGGTAGAGTGCTTGCCTTGCATGCATGAAGCCCTGGGTTCAGTTTCTCAGTACCAAATAAACAGGAAAGGCTTGAAGTGGCTCTGTCGTTCAATAGGTAGAGTGTTAGCTTTGAGCAAAAGAAGTTCAGGGAGACTGCCCAAGCCTTGATTTGAAACCCCAGAACTGGCAAAAAAAAAAAAATGATGCACCTTTGGAAACTACTAATTAGACTCACAATCATCTGCTTTTTCCCTGTGCTCCATTGCTAGACACACACACACACACACACACACACACACACACACACACTGTGTGTGTACATATTTGGGGGGGGTAGTCCTCGGGCTTGAACTCAGAGTGTGAGCACTGTCCCTGGCTTCTTTATGCTCAAGGCTAGCACTCTACCACTTGAGCCACAGCACCACTTCTGGCTTTTTCTGTATATGTGGTGCTGAGGAATCGAACCCAGAGTTTTATGCATGCTAGGCAAGCACTCTACCACTAGGCCACATTCCCAGCCCATCTAGGGCTTTAATGCCCACAGGACAGGAGTATGGCCTTGGGAAAAGTATCTGATCCTGCTAAGCTTTAGTTTGGGTCTCCAGAATGAGGACATTGACAGATATCTCATAGGTTTACACTAGGAAACACTTAAACGAGTTGTCATACCAGTTGTCATAGTAAATAACAACTAGGATAACGATGGTGATATCACCAAGATTAAGTGGTTCTCTATTTAGTCATTTGTAAGATATCTATAAATGATGGGTAAACTTTATTTGAAAAGATTGCATACATGGACTTAAGAAAGAAAAATCAAAAGAAGTGCAATCCCGGAAGAATGCTGTAACAATATTTTATTATGTCTTTGTTGGTCACCATGTGATCAATGTAATTAGTCTCTCTTCTGAGAACTACAGGAGCCATGACATGCATTCATGAGAATTGACTGGCCACAGCAAGCCCTCCTGGCTAACACAGAGCCAGTTTTATGAAGCTGGACTTGCTAGCACTTGTGTCTCTATGAGATATCCAAAAAAGTATTTTGCAATGTATATTTGAAAGATCTGATTATCTTTTAATACCTACCTCTTAGTGCCTAGTAGTATTACATAGATTTGGGGATTCGTAGCATAAAACATAGAGTGGGAATTGTCTCATTATTTCAAACGATCTTTCTGCTATTAAAATATTATGGCTCGAGTCTCACAGGCCATCAAACGAAATTAAAAGGAAATCCCAGTGACAAAATCTAGAGTTAATTAGGCACTGTGTATTTAATGGCATTGACTATAATAGAAATATTAGTGGTTTTTATGGAAATCATTTTGACAGTGTTAAATTATTCAAATATTTGTGTTCATTTTCAAGTTATGTTTATGTCAGAAAGCATCCAAGTTTTTTTTTCCTATTTTTATGATATTTCTGTGTCCAAAATACCTACTTGGTAAATATCCTGTGCTGGGGACACATTTAGTTGTGACAAATCATGTGTGATATTAACTATACTTTAAGCATAGTAACCATCATTTTCATAATTTCTTTTAAAGAGTCAAATTCTCAACCACTTTTTCAATTCCTTGTAAAATATGTGAGGGAATACCTTATCCCCATACCTCCTAAATAAACAAGAAACTTAAAAAGAAATCCTTATCTTCTTAACATTCTAGTTCATTTAAAACACCTGAGTAGAATTAAGTCAGTTTTATGTGTAACAAAAATAGCTACCTTCCTTCTATAAAACAGGTCAGCTACTGCACAAAGGATACAGGATGGTGAATAAAAGATGAGTAGTTGAGTAAATGTTAGTTCTAGTTTAGATATGTGCTAGTCACTTTTTCTTAAAACAAGCTTGGCACCAGTGGCTCACACCTGTCATCCTAGCTACTCAGGAGGCTGAGACCTGAGGATCATGGTTCAAAGCCAGCCTGGGCAAGAAAGTCCATGAGATTCTTATCTCCAGTAAACTATCCAGAAAAATCCAGAAGTGGCACTGTGGATCAAGTAGTGGAGCACTAGTCATGAACACAGAGAGGCTCAGGGTCAGTACCTAGGCCCAGAGTTCAAGACCCAGGACTGGAAAAACAACAACAACAACAACAACAAAAAGAATGTAAAACAGCAACTCCTTGTCAGTCCCTTCTATCAGACATTTGAGAAACAGAAAATAATGTAATTCAATCATTTTGAGTGTGCTGAAAATAATGGAATTTATAATAATTTTACTGAAACATTAACACTAAAGAAGATGGCGCCGTCACAATAGGGAGGCACCCCAAATCGCTCCAACCAAATAGTGAGCTGGGAACTCCAGCACCCAACGCCCTATCAAGAGACCAACAAACCCAACAACCAGATCAAACAGAGAAACACAGGAAATGAAAAAGAACAAAGAAAAGCATATAACCTGCACAGAGGCGGAAAATCTCCAGGGTACCCTCCCTACCCTGACCAGAACAGGGCCAAGCTGGGAAAGCGGCCCTGGCCCGTAAATGGGACTGCAGACCATCAGCGACCACAGAAGCAACAGCAGACAAGTCCCACGGCGAGTGCAGAGACCAGACAGCAGGAGCTCCACGGGCCCCAGACGGAGCGCAGACCTGACCAAGACAGCAGCGTGGGACCGAAAGGCCAGGACCAGACAACAGCAAGGGAGCCAGGCACCGTGGATGTGGAGAGCTGGGGCTGCTGCTGCTGCCAAACGATCGCCACAACCCAGCCTGGAAAAGCCCACAGCAGCGCAGGACACACACACAATCCAGGACCAGTAAGTTCCCCATTACCCCATCCCCACCCCACAATGGGAGACCAGCTCTGGCAGAGACCCAAACCTAATGTAGAGCTCATCATAAGGGGACAAAGAAGCTAGAGCTCCCTCCCTCCCCCTCCCTCCCCTGAGGGAGCAAAGAGCCCCAAATCTGGAGGCTCTAGGGATGACACAGGAGCCAGCAGCAGAGGAGCAGCACCCAACAAAGTGCCTGGGAGACACCTTAGGCCAGCGTCCCCCAAAGCCCCAGCTGGGGAGCCTGAATCTGTCTGCACCAGCCCCACCCCCAGCAAGGACCCAGGGACCGGTAGGCATTTGAATGCCACCTGAGGTGCCCTGGTCCACGCGGACCTTTTGAACAACAGTCACAGGCTTGCTGGTGTGCAACACCAGCCCAGCAGGGACACCTGGGCCCAAGCACACGCCCCCCCCCTTCACCGCCAAGGTGCAGAGAGTCTGTGGGCACCAACCCGCGCCCAGACACCTGAACCTGCTGGGGTCCACGCCTACCGCCCCCCACAGCAGACTCGCGAGAGGGCACAAGCACCCTCCAACAATCTGGGGCAGCACACCCCCAAAAGAAGCACAAGAGCGCACACGCACGTGCCCCCCAGAGGGCCAGTGTGGGTCAGTGTGCTAGCTCTCCAGCAGGAGGATCTCGAACCCACCCCCACCCCCACCCCCGTGGGTGCACAAGTGAGCAAGCTGCCCCTCAACAGCAAGGCCCACTCTCATAGGTGCACTCTGCACAGGTGGGCAGGACCCCCCAGCGGCAGCGCTCGCTCTGATAGGTGCACTCCGCACAGGTGGGTGGGCCACCCCTCAACAGCAACACCTGCTCTAACAGGAACACTCTACACAGGTGGGCGAGCTGCCCCTCAGCGGCAATTCTCAATCTGAGAGGTGAGCTTTCTTGACCCACAGAAACTAGCCGGGAAAGAATCAAAGAAGAGAAAAGTCTCCACGCTACGCTGAATCAGCAACCCACAAACCCCCAACAGGGGCCCACAAGGGTCAGCACAACACAATGGCAGAGCAAGGTCCTGCAGAGAAAGCCACAGAACCTACCTACCCTTAACTGCGGTAAGGGTGACTGCCTTGGCAACAACCGAGACAGTCACACTCACCCATAGGGAAGTAAGGTTCAACAGCCAAACTCAGGATACAAACAAGTCCTCACTGACGGACCAGCGGGAACCAGCTCAAAGCCAAGCCAAGGCCACCACCCACAGGCCCCTGAAAGTACAAAAACTCCAGATGCATAAAACACAAATAAATATTACAAATTTTATGAAAGGTCAAGCCAACTGGCCAGCTCCAAAAAGTAGAACGACTGAAGAGGAGATGGAGAGTAAAAAAACAACTGAGGCTAAGATAGCAGAAATGATGGAAAGCCTCAGGAACGAATTCAAGAAAACAAATCCAGGAGTTTAGAATGGAAGTTTCGAAAGACCTTCAGGAAGTCAAGAAAGAAATGGAAGCAAAAATGGATACAGTCTACTCTTCCATTAAAGAAGACCTTAAGATCCTGAGAAACGAAATGCATGAAAAAATAGATTCAAAACACAACTCATTAAAAGATGAAATTACCACAATGAGAGCTGATCTGGCAACCATAAACAGCTCACTCACCTCAATGCAAACCACACTTGAAGCCACATCACAAAAAATTGATCATCTTGAATCCCAAGTCTCTCTTTTGTATGATGATTCAGCTGATAAGGACCAGAAGATTACCGCACTCCAAGAAATTTTCAAACTCCAGGGCAGACTAATCCAGGAGATAGTGGACAGGGAGAAGAGATATAATCTGCATATAATCAAAATAGATGAAGGAGAGGATTACCAGAGCAGAGGTATACAACACATATTCAATTGAATTATTCCCCAATCTCAAAAGGGACAACCTCACCCAAATAACAGAAGCATATAGGTCACCTGGCAGACTGGACCCTACAAGATCCTCCACCAGACATGTTATAATCAGGCCTCAGATCTCAACAGTAAGAAGCAAATTTTGAATGCAGCCCAAACGGAGAAAGAACTACATTACAATGGAAAAAAGATCATAATCACAGCAGATCCCTCCACACAAACTTGCAACGCACGAAGAGCCTGGAAGAACACAATCCAAGTCATACAGGCCAACAACTGCCAACCCAGAATTAGATACCCAGCAAAATTAGAATTTACCTTTGAGGGAAAAACCAGATCCTCCCATAGCAAAGAGGAACTAAAGGATTATGTGAATAAAAAGCCAGCCTTACAGCGAATTCTAAGAGGGCAACCCCACCCAACAGAAAACGTACAGGACCCCCAGACAGAAACAGAAAGAAACTACAATAGCCAGAGCCCAACAGAAAGAGCAGCTCAATAAAGACAAGAAAAAAAAGAGAGGAAAAACAGCCTAACAGGAAAATGAAAGGGAAAACAACACTCTTATCCATGATCTGTTGTCTTCAAGAGACCCATCTTACAGCAAGGGACAAACACAGGCTCCGAATGAAAGGATGGAGCAAGATCTTCCAAGCAAACGCACCTACCAAAACGGCAGGAGTAGCCATCCTGATTTCAGACAAGCTAGACTTCTCATTAAAATCAACTCAAAAAGACAAGGTCACTACATTTTAATACAAGGAAAAATCCAGAATCAAGATATCACGGTGAAAAATTTATACTCACAGAACAAAAGAGGCCTTAAATATGTCAAATAAATTCTTTCAGAACTACAGAACAAGATAGACACAAATACAATTATAGTGGGAGATTTTAATACTCCACTGTCTCCAAGAGACAGATCCAACACACAGAGGATTAGCAAGGGAGCCAAATAACACCATATTCCACATGGATCTGACAGATTCGTACAGAGTTTTTCACCCTACAGCGACCCAATACACATTCTTCTCAGCAGCCCATGGAACATACTCCAAAATAGATCATGTCATAGTCCACACAAAGAACCTCAGCAAATACAAGACTATTGACATTATCCCATGTATTTTATCTGATCACAGTGGAATCAAGGTAACCCTCAATAACAAAGGATACCACAGAGACTACATAAATTCTTGGAGGCTAAACCCCTCACTGTTATCTAACACTTGGGTCACAGAGCAAATTAAGGACAAAATTAACAAATTCATAAGCCACAACGACAATGAAAATACATCACAAAGAAACCTATGGGATATAGCTAAGGCAGTGCTGAGGGGCAAGATCATTGCCCTCAGCACACACATTAAAAGAATGGAAACAGAACAGGTAAATAACCTCATGATGCAGCTAAAACGTCTGGAGAAACAAGAAAAAATTGAATCTAAAACTACTAGGAGGAGAGAGATCCCAAAGCTTAAAAAAGAGATAAATCTGATTGAGAATAGAAAGATCATTCAACAAATAAATAAAACTAAAAGCTGGTTCTTTGAGAAAATAAATAAAATTGACAGACCCCTTGCAAGATTTACAAAAAAAAAGAAGAGAAGAGACTCATACCCATAAGATCAGGGACTCCACCGGACAACAAATACACAGGATATTCAAACAATCATAAGGAAATACTTCCAGAACCTCTAATCACTAAAGAACAAAAATTTTACAGGAATAGATCAATTCTTAGAGAAGTATAAACTGCCCAAACTGAATCAAAAAGAAATAAATCTACTAAATAAACCAAACAAGCCTCCCAACAAAGAAAAGCCCAGGCCCGGATGGATTCACCAATGAATTCTATAAAACCTTCAGTGAAGAGCTAATACCAATACTCGTCAAACTCTTCCATGAAACAGAAACAGAGGGAGAAATCCCAAACTCATTCTATAAAGCTAATATTATACTCATCCCCAAACTAGGCAAAGACCCAACCAAAAAAAAAATTACAGACCAATATCATTAATGAACACAGATGCAAAGCTCCTCAACAAAATATTAGCTAACAGGATCCAGAAACTGATCAAGAAAATTATACATCATGATCAAGTAGGCTTTATCCCACAGATGCAAGGATGGTTCAACATCCGTAAATCAATAAACATAATTCACCACATCAACAGAGCTAAGACCAAGAACCACATCATCATCTCAGCCGATGCCCCAAAAGCCTTTGACAAAATACAACATGCTAAAAGCCCTGGAAAGAACAGGAATAGAGGGGACATTCTTTAAAACAATGAAAGCCATATACAACAGACCAACTGCTAATATCATATTAAATGGGGAGAAACTAAAACCATTTCCCCTAAACTCAGGAACAAGACAAGGATGCCCACTCTCCCCACTTCTATTCAACATAGTGCTGGAATCCCTAGCCATAGCAATAAGGCAAGAGGAGGACATCAAAGGGATCCACATTGGCAAAGAAGAACTCAAACTATCCCTATTTGCAGATGACATGATCTTATATCTGAAGGATATAAAAATCAGTCCCCAAACTCCTAGACCTAATAAACCATTTTGGCAAAGTAGCAGGATAAAAAAATCAATCCACAAAAGTCAGCAGCTTTTCTGTACACCAGCAATGTACAAGCAGAAAAGGAAATTATGGAAATAATACCATTTAAAATAGCTAAAAAAAAGAATAAATTACCTAGGGATTAACCTAACTAAAGACGTGAAGGACCTATTTAATGAGAATTATAAAAATCTAAAAAGGGAAATCAAAGAGGACACAAGGAGATGGAAAGACCTCCCATGCTAATGGGTAGGCAGAATCAATATAGTGAAAATGGCCATATTGCCCAAAATGTTATACAAATTCAATGCAATCCCCATCAAGATCCCAGCTACATTCTTCACTGAAATAGAGAAAACAACCTATAAATTCATGTGGAATAGCAAAAGACCAAAGCAATTCTAGGCAAAAGAAGCAGCGCAGGAAGAATCATAATACCAGACTTCAAGGTCTATTATAAAGCCATCATAACAAAAACAGCCTGGTATTGGTATAAAAACAGACCTGACGACCAATGGAATAGAGTAGAAGACCCACTAATAAAGTCGCATTCTTACAATCAGCTGATATTTGACAAAGGAGCTAAAGACATAGAATGGAAAAAACATAGTCTCTTCAACTACATGCACCAAGATCAATTGAAAATGGATTAAGGACCTCAACATCAGACCTGAATCCTTGAAACTACTGAAGGACAAAGTAGGAAAGATGCTAGAACTTACAGGCACAGGAAGGAACTTCCTGAACAGAGTCCCAGGGACACAACAGATAGGGGAGAGACTCAACAAATGGGACTACTACAAAATCAAAAGTTTCTGCACAGCTAAGGACATAGCCACCAAACTAGAAAGACAGCCAACCATATGGGAAAGGATCTTTACCAGCACAGCAACAGACAAAGGCCTGATATCGGTCATCTACAGAGAACTCAAAAAACTAAGCCCCTCCAAGCCCAATAAACCTATTAGGAAATGGGCAAAGGAGCTAAAGAGAGACTTCACAAGAGAAGATATAAAAATGGCAAAGAAACATATAAGGAAATGCTCAACATCCTTACTAGTAAAGGAAATGCAAATGAAAACAACCCTGAGATACCACCTCACCCCAGTTAGAATGGCCTATACTCTGAACTCAGGAAACAACAAATGCTGGAGGTGATGCAGGGAAAGAGGAACCCTTCTCCATTGTTGGTGGGAGTGCAAATTAGTACAACCACTTTGGAGAACAGTATGGAGGTTTCTCAAAAAGCTCAATATAGACCTACCCTATGACCCAGCCATACCACTCCTAGGCATCTATCCTAAACAGCAAAACCTAAGATATCAAAAAGACATTTGTACTTCCATGTTTATCGCGGCACAATTCACAATAGCCAAAATATGGAAACAACCCAGATGCCCCCTCCACAGACGAATGGATCCAAAAAATATGGTACTTATACACAATGGAATACTACATAGCGATTAGGAATGGTGAAATATTGTTATTCGCAGGGAAATGGTCAGAACTCGAACAAATAATGTTGAGTGAGACAAGCCTAGAACACAGAAAACAAAGGGGCATGATCTCCCTGATATATGACTGTTAAGAAAGGGAGACGGAGAGACAGTAGAGACCAAGTCTGTGAACACTGTATATGTTCTTGATACATTGTATATTGCATATGTGTCTACCTGACCTGGACAAGGGATGGAAAAACAGGTCGTAAGATATCACAAGAAATGTACACACTGCCCTACTATGTAACTGTACCCTCTTTGCACAACACCTTGTAAAAAATTTATGTTCAATTAATAAATTAATTAATTTAAAAAAAATCCTCCAGTTCTAAAAAAAAAAAGACATCTGCACATCCATGTTTATCACTGAACAATTCACAATAGCCAAAATATGGAAATAACCCAGATGCCCCTCTACAGATGAATGGATCCAAAAAATGTGGTACCTATACACAGTGGAATACCACATAGCGATAAAATAGTGGTATTCACAGGGAAATGATCAGAACTTGAACAAATAATGTTGAGTTAGACAAGCCTAGAACACAGAGAACAAAGGGGCATGGCCTCCTTGATATACGGCTGTTGGGGTGGGGAGGGACAGTAGACACCAGGTTTGTGAAACAAAAAACTTCTTGTCAAATGGTATTTTCACAGGTTTGGGTCAGCCACCTTACATTATGTATCTAAACCCAAACAACTACTAAACATAAAAAGGTCTAGAATAGACATATCAGTGGATCACAATAGCTCAACAGCAATGTACATATGCCAAAGGGCATCCCTGGGGTCATGCCTGGAGGCGTGCCTTAGGGCGTACCTTAGGGCATCCCTGAGGGCATGCCTGGGTCAACCCTGGGGGCACCCCTGGGGACATGCCAGGGGTTGTGCCTGGGGGCATCCCTGGCGACATCCTGGGGGTGTGCCTGGTGGCGTCCCTGGGGGCATCTCTCTGGGCATCCCTGCGGGAGTGCCTGGGGACAACATTTGGGACATTTCTGAAGGCGTGCCTGGGGCATCCCTGGAGGCGTGCTTGGGGGCATCTCTGGGGGCATTCGTGGGGACATGCTTCGGGGAGTTCCTGGGGCCATCCTTGGGGGCATCCCCAGGAGCATCCCCCGGGCGTACCTGGGGGCATGCCTGGAGGCATCTCTGGGGGCGTGCCAGGGGTCGACGTGCCTACGGCTATACCTGGGGGTGTGCGTGGGGTATACCTGGGGGCGTGCCTGGGGCTATACCTGGGCGCGAGCCTGGGGGCATCCATGCGGGCCTGCCTGGAGGCGTTCCTGGGAGTATCCCTGGGGGGCGTACCTCAGCTCGTGCCTGGAGTCATCCCTGGGGACGTGCCCGGGGGCGTGCCTTAGGTCATCCTGGGGGCGTGCCTTAGGTCATCCTGGGGGCGTGCCTTAGGTCATCCCTGGGGGCGTGCCTTAGGTCATCCTGGGGGCGTGCCTTAGGTCATCCCTGGGGGCGTGCCTTAGGTCATCCTGGGGGCGTGCCTTAGGTCATCCCTGGGGGCGTCCATTTCATGGCATTGGATACAAATGGCACAACTGGTATTGTGGTTCATACACAGGAATTATTTTAAGATACATTAGTGCTTTCAAGGAAATATTAAGAAATATGGTGGCTCCGTTAGGCCCAACATTTGAGACAGGTAAATGGTTAGTGCCACGTAATTGAAACTAATGAACGGGCAGTGCAATGGCATTCAATAGGTATACAAATGAGCCGCACATATTCTGCCTGAGGAAAATCAATTTAATTCCAAACATAATTTGCGTTGAAAGGAAATGTCACTTGTACATTGTCCATATTGGTATAAATTAAACTCATCAATTAAAATTATTAAAAAAACAAAAAACATTAACACTAATAATAAGACATTATACTGTACTATAGTTAATTAGGCCATGGAAAAAGTACTCATTGTTATGAATGAAGAATAGCTAATGGTGCTGGGGCTCAGGGGGTTCTTAGCTGTAACCCTGATCACTCCAGGGACTGAAATCTGATGATTATGTGTCAAAGTCAGCCTGGGTAGACAAATCCAACACACTCATTTCTAATAGAGGTGTAGCTCAAGAGGTAGAATCCCAGCTTTGGATGGAAAAAGCTAATCCAGAGTTGGAGACCTTGAGTTCAAGACCCATGACCAGCACATACACACACACACACACACACACACACACACACACACACACACACACACACACACTATCGAGCAACGAACCTCCAACTTGTCCAGGCTAGACTATGAGGCTGCTATTCCTGTGTATGAAGAAGAACCATGTATTTCAGTTTTTTTGTGGCCTGAGGAGTATAAGGGGAAGTTTCAAGAAACAAGAGCTCCAAAGCTTTCCTTATATCCACAGCATAAACCTGTACTTTGTTCTTGGTTTCTATCAAAAGACTATTCAAGGGTAATTTGCAGATTTTACCCTATATACATCTTTCTGAAAATTCTGCCACCCATTTTCCCTTCCCAGTCTTAACACTGTCATCCTGCCATAGTCCTAATATGCTGTTATGAACATTAAATGTGTTAATATTTATCAAATACTTAGAATAGTTTGAGAGACATAGAGTTATTTAAATGGTCGTTAAAAAAAATCAAACAATGACCAGTCTCAGTATAGGGAGGTCAGGGTGATATTTATCTCAGGAAAACTGAATCTTTCATTTTCTGTAAAGAATTTCTGTTGCTCCTTTTGGTTCTGCATTAAAGATAAAGCACTCAGTCTTCCCTCTTCATTCAGTGATACTTTAGTGTCTGCATTACAGTTTTACTTCCCAGTCTAGTCATTTCTCCAGACTAGAAGATGATGGGTTCCTCACACTTGTTTCTCCCTTTCTCTAGCTGTCCCTGTCCTCATGTCACCGCTGCTAGCTACACCATGCCATAGGTTGTGCAGTCTTTGAGGTAAGAATAAGTTCCAGAAAAAGTTTTATGAGGCTGAAATCCACAAGGCTAAATTCATGGCCAAATGTTGTTCTAATAATGCATTGGCCTTATGGTACATTCAGTATCTTTGTATCCTTCAACTCTATTAGTGTTTTCACATTTAATAGCCTTGAAATAACCTTGTCACAATGCAACAATTCTACTTCCATATTATTAGCTTGTTACATCTATTACCTCCATCATTTGAGCTCAACCTATCTGACTCTTCTTTCTTCTTATCTACCAAACTTTTCCTACATCACTAATCTCTCAATGGAGATTTGTGTTCATGAGTTAGCTCCAAATCTATAATTTCTGATTGCCTGTCAAAAATATCGACAGTAGATGAATACAGTTCAAATCTATTGCTTCAATTTATCTTTCTGTGCAGAGAGTGTTATACACTAAGACATACTGGAATCTCTACAATTTATCCCCTGCTGACTTCTCAAATATAGCCACAAGATATTCTACCTCATTATTTCATTCAAATGACATGAAGATTAAAAGTTACCATTTTCTTAGACACTTTTTCATGTGTCAAAAAGCTGCATTTTTCAACTAGTTTCAACATCTCCTTACTTCCTTAACTTCTTACTTGGCTCATTTTGTGCTTACTAGATTTTCTTTACAATATTTGGGTTGTTTTTTTACTACATGATTATTAAATATTTGTTTTGTGATGCTTCCCAGATCTTCTGATTCAATGTTCTCTGTATAATAATTGGACATTTATGGAGCATTTTTGTTACACACTAGTGTATATACATAATATATTTAAGTAATATAGTCCTCTTAATATCTCAATATAATGTATCCATTATCATTATATAAATTTTGAGACAATGAAGAAAAGAACAATTTAAAAGTTTAGTCAAGATAATTCAGCTGATATTATATTAAGACCAAGATTTAGACCTCTGTCATCAGACCTCATGTTCTTTTTTTTTTTTTCAAATTTTTATTATCAAACTGATGTACAGAGAGGTTACAGTTTCATATGTTAGGCATTGGATACATTTCTTGTACTGTTTGTTACCTTCCCTCCCTCCCTACTCCCCCTTTCCCTTTCCCCCCCTGAGGTGTTCAGTTCACTTACACCAAACAGTTTTGCAAGTATTGCTTTTGTAGTTGTTTGTCTTTTTTTATCCTGTGTCTCTCAATTTTGGTATTCCCTTTCAATTTCCTACTTCTAATACCAGTATACACGGTTTCCAATATACTCAGATAAGATTACAGAGATAGTGTAGGTACAACCACAGGAAGGTGATACAAGAACATCATCAATAATAGAAGCTACAGATACAGATGGGACATTGAAAGTAGTTACAAATGTGATATAACAATCGTTTCCATAACATGGAGTTCATTTCACTTAGCATCATCTTATGTGTTCATAAGGGTATAGCTATTGGGCTCTTGTGATCCTCTGCTATGACTTGCCTAAACCTGTACTAATTATTCCCAATAAGGGAGACCATAGAGTCCATGTTTCTTTGGGTCTGGCTCACTTCACTTAGTATAATTTTTTCCAAGTCCTTCCATTTCCTTACAAATGGGACAATGTCATTCTTTTTGATAGAGGCATAAAATTCCATTGTATATATGTACCACATTCTCCTGATCCATTCATCTACTGAGGGGCATCTGGGTTGGTTCCAGATTCTCGCTATGACAAATTGTGCTGCGATGAACATTGTTGTGCTGGTGGCATTACTGTAATTTTGTTTGTGGTCTTTTGGATAGATACCCAAAAGTGGGGCTGCTGGGTCATAGGGGAGTTCTATATTTAGCCTTCTGAGGAATCTCCATACTGCTTGCCAGAGTGGCTGAACCAGTTTACATTCCCACCAACAATGAAGTAGGGTTCCCTTTTGGCCACATCCCCTCCAACAGTTGTTATTGTTAGTTTTCTTGATATAGGACATTCTTACTGGGGTGAGATGGAATCTCAATGTTGTTTTGATTTGCATTGCTTTTATGGCCAGTGATGTAGAGTACTTTTTCATATGTCTCTTGGCCATTCTCATTTCCTCATCAGAGAACTCTCTTTTTAAGTCTTTAGCCCACTTGATGAGGGGGCTATTGGTTCTTTGCGGTTTTGTTTTGGAAGAAGGTAATTTTTTTAGTTCTGCATACATTTTAGATATGAGGCCTTTGTCCGTTGAATGGCCGGTAAAGATCTTCTCCCAGTCTGTGGGCTTTCTGTTTATCTTGCGATCTATGTCCTTTGCTGTGCAGAAGCTCTGCAGTTTGATGCAGTCCCATTTGTCCAACCTTTCTTTGATTTGTAGCCTTTCTGGGTCTTTGTTAAGGAAGTTCTGTCCTGTGCCAAGGAGCCCAAGTGTTTCTCCTACTCCTTCCTTTAGTGTTTACAGGGTATCTGTTTGAATTTTGAGGTCTTTGATCCATTTGGAATTGATTTGGGTGCAGGGTGATATATAAAGATCTAGTTTTAGTTTGTTGCATGTGTTGAGCCAGTTTTGCCAGCACCATTTCTTAAAGAGGCTATCTTTCTTCCATACTATTGTTTTAGTTCCTTTATCAAAGATTAAGTAGGCGTAGTTCTGTGGGTTCATTTCTGGGTCTTCAATTCTGTTCCATTGGTCTTCAGGCCTGTTCCGGTGCCAATACCAAGCTGTTTTTTTATTACGATAGCTTTATAATACAGCTTGAAGTTGGGTATTGTAATTCCTCCAGCACTGTTCTTTCTGCTTAGGATTGTTTTTGCTATTCTACAGACCTCATGTTCCTAAACTACTATTGAAAAGATAAAATCTAGCCTTGGAACTCACCCATTTCCAAACATTTAGTTAATCTAAATATTGATGGTTCTTATGTTTAACTCTTTGAATTACACACAAACATTGAGCACTCAGGAATAGCGCCTGATGGTCTCAATGAATAGTTGTCGACATCTGCATCTCTATTTGTCATCTCTGCTGTTTCTACTGTCAACATGTCACATCTTCATAGACTGAGAAGCTCAAGACAAATTCTTAGTTATCCCTTGGCTCCTTTCTTTTCCTTACTTCTCAGAAGCTGAGAAGCTAGGATGTACTACCAATTATGTTTTTCAAGTACTGTTGAAAGCATTTTCTTAATGCTGTTCCTACTGCCACCTCTTCAAACCAGAGTCTCTACATGTCTCAGTCAAAGGAATAGAATAGTCTCCTAAGTGATGTCTCAGAGTTTTTCATCAATAAGTTGTTTGGTGAGACTTGAACTCTTTCTCATGGCTAGCTAGCACTCTCTCACTTGAGCCACAGCTCCACTTCCAGCTTTTTGAAGAGGTCAGAGTCTCACTGATTATTTTCCTGCCCGGGCTGGCTTCAAACCTTGATCTTCAGATCTCAGACTTATAGGTAGCTGGGATTACAGACATGAACCACAGTGATATTTTTAAAGTGGAAATAGAATCATGGTGTTGCTTTGTTTAAAAAGTCACTTAACTGTTGGGCTCCTGTGGCTCACATTTACAATCTTAACTATCTGGGAGGCTGAAATCTGAGGAGCAAGGTTTAAAGCCAGCCCAAGGAGAAAAGTCTGTGAGACTCCATCTCCAAATACCAAATGAAACAGAAAGGATGGAAGCTTGGCTCAAGTATTCAGTGCCTTGTACCAGTATGTACACATATGCACATGCACACGTGCATTCACTTAATATCACTTAATAAATGCTATTTTCATCAGAGTAAAGCTATGTTTTTAACACAGACTGAGCACCTCATCTCTGAAGCCTCATCTAGAGCCCATTTCTTCTTGTCTCTCTTGCATCTGTTTTTCCTACTGGCTGCTTTTCTTTTTTGTTCTTCCTGGACTTGTAAGACTTCCTCTCTATCAAACTAATGGTTACTTACTTTTCATGTCTAATCTGAATGTCTTTCCTCAAAATATTTTTTCTTGGCATCTAAATCATACAGGAACTTTTGACATATTTTATACCATATTTCTTAATAATTATACTGAATATTCATATGTAAGAAGTATGCTTCCACTAAATAGATGGGATTCCATGATAGCTGAAGTATGCATTCTTATCATTTATAGAGTAGTTTTAGTAACAAAATTGGGCAGAAAGGTATAGATTTTGCATAGGCCCCTTTCCTGGCCTGGCCCTTACCAATATTCCCACCAGAATAGTACCTTTGTCATAATTAGCATGCATCTTTATTACTGAGGTGTTATAAATCCAGTGAGTTTGGACAGGGGGTATTGTTACATTCACTCACTGTTGTAATATCATGCATATATATATATATATATATCTGTGATTTTCCCATTCATTACCATGTTACTTTTAATTTTTTACTTACTTTTTTGGGTAACTACTATGCCTTTCTTTAGCCCTTAACCCAGTATATGGCATGAATTGAATAATTGCAAAAGAATTGTCATTTGGCTAAGTGATGAGGAACTTCTTTGGGGAGTAATTGTGTTAGAGATTAATACAGCTGCTGGCATCAAATTTATTGGCAGCTGGAACTGGGGACTGTCTTCTACTTTTATATTGTAGTAAAATATTATGCAGTCTCCAGTTGACCATATTCCCTCATGTATATTCATTTGAGCATGTATTTTGCTATGTGCTAAAATAGAATGAATCTTTACTTTATATACATATAATGGTCCTACAGTCCTAATTTGTTTTTCTCTTCCATGGTAGTTTTCACTTGTCACTTTGAGTTTTGCTAAAGTCCAGTCTTGCTACTTTTATATGTGTTTCTCCTACAATCACCTCTGGGCTTTGCTATACTACATGGCTTAAATGATTCTTATTATAAATGTTGAAGAACTATGAGAAGAGAATGAAGGGGAATAGTGAGGGAGAATACAGTAAAAATTCATTTTATATACCATTCGTTTATTTTAAAAATAAGGGAAAGAGGTGACATAAAGCAAGATACATTGTATGCATAAACTGCTTTGTTCAATGGAAAATCTTCAATATGTATCCTACAATATTAAGAAAAGTGAGGGAATGTGTAGATTGGAAGGGTTAGGTGGGTAAGAGTGTTGAAAGGGGTGATGTTGATCAAGATGCACGATATCCATAAACTTTTTTGTTCAATTGCAAGTCCTTTGTAAAACTACTTAAGGATTACAAAAATACGTTAAGTGAAAAATGAGTAGAAAAAATAATTCCCACTTATGCTTTAGTTGGAAGTAGCAACTAACCATATACAACCCAAGCAGACAAAAAGCATACCAGAAAATTTTAATTTCAGTTTACATTATTTGAAGTGTTAGTAGCCTAAAATTTTAATTCATATCTCAGATACAATTAAAACTTTGTAAGAAGAATCAAAGTAACTTTTAGACAACTTTACTATTAAGATAGGATCTAACCAATCATTGTACTGGAATCATAAAGAATATTGATTCTGGGGACATAGTCAATTTATAGTTTTTTAAAAGAAAATTTTGTTAAGAGGAGCATTGGATCCCATTAGCTGATTTTGACTTAGAAGAACAATTCAAATCTCTAGAGTAACTGGGGTAGTCATTCTAAAACTTCCGGGGAATCCTCTGTGTACCCAATGGAGAAATAGGGAAATGGACTTTAACAATTTGAACTCAAATCAACAGTCTCCCAAACTTGGAAGGGGTTCTCAAAATGGTTATTTCCAACCTCCCTCCCTTCAGTACAATCAAGGAGACTGAAATAGAAACACATTTCTTTCAGCAGAATGCCTTTCGGGCAAGCATCCAAATTGGAGAGAATCCTAACCTATTGGCTAGAATAGATTATAGCAAGGAAATCAAGCGTATTAACAACGTGCTTACACAGATAGATTACAGAGCTGTGTGTCCCATTCACCAATTTAGGAAAATAGAGAATTTTTCAATTGGGAACTCGAAAAAAATACCATGATGTATGTTATGCAACAAAATGCAAAGAAATAGTATGGGTATTCAGGCCCTGTGAACAATTTAATACTATGAGAAAATGCAATAAAAAATAAAAATGAAAAAATACAGAAGAAATGTTATGGTTTATTCTGGGGAAATTTGGAACCATAAGTGATTTATTAAAAACTTGACTAGATTGGAAGGAGACAGGATTGATTGTATGCAATTTAGTTTTAGATTTTTTTTTAGTTTTAGATTTTTCTTTTTTAAAGAGAGGAGATGTCAGAAAATATTTGATTCAAAAGATGCAGAATTCTTGGCAAATGAGAAATGGATCCTAAATTGTGCTGAATATATTCCATGTGGCCTTCCAGGTCAAGCTCTTCAATTTTCTTTTTTTTTAATTACCCTCTAACGTACATTGATTAGTGTCCTGCCTTCTGATTGGCTGTATCAACGGACATAGTGCCAGAGATTTGGGGCAGAGAAGAATGAGCTCAGAATGTTGTTTTCCTGCACTCTGAGGTTCCTCTCCTAGCTTGCATCCCTCAGCAGATGATCATCAGACTAGCATAACCTTTCTTCTTTCTGAATCCAGAAAACCTCCTTCAGCTGTTCCTCATGCTATATTCGGGGATTGCTGTACCCGTGGCTGCTACCATTTTGTTTCTGAATAGCCTTTATGATTTCCCTGTTCTAGCTTTGTAATTACACCAATTAGGGATACTTCCCCTTTGGCCCGGCTCAGTTTAATTTTTCTGTTGTTATTGGTGGTGACGGCCCTGAGTAGCAGAGTCCCATCATAAAACAAATTGTTTTTCTTTTTAATGGAATTTTGAAGATTTGTCATGCATTTCAGAACACCAGGGAAAATGAAACACGTGGCTTGTGTCATGCTCAAAATCTCACCAGAGACACCTGAGATAAAACGCAGGCAGAAGACAAGGCCTCAGACAAATAGCAAAGCACTTAGCTACTGTGGAGTGCAGAAAAGAATAGGAATAGTGAGCCTGAAGCTGCTGCCTTTATAAGGACTGCTTTGCAACTGGCTCCTATCCTGGGCCCAGTAATTTGGATCTGAGAAGGGTTTTATGAGTCTCAGAATGACTCACAGTAGTTCACTGTGCTTCCTCCCTTTGTATACATAATGTGCTTTATGATGATCACCTGCTATTCTTGGTCATCAGAAATTTTGTTATCTAATAAGCAGCAAGTACCCACATAACTAGTTCCCAATAAAAACCCCAGGAACCAAGTCTCCAATGAGCTTCCCTGGTTGGCATTTTGTATGTGCCATCACAGCTCCTTGTCCTGCATGAGTGCATTGGAGAAGGACTCTTGGAAACCTGGGTCTCTTTTCCTCTATGTTTTGCCCACTGTGCTTTCCCTTTTCTCACTTTGCCTCACAATCATTGTTATAATGCATTCTATCATGAGTGTGATTGTATGTGAGTCTTGTAATCCTAATAAAATCAGGAATGTGGACTGAGAGCTCCCCAACACAGATGGGCAAGAGAAACAGAATCCTGTGGAAAGATAATTCTTAACATCCTGGAGAATACATGGGGGAGGGAGAACTAAGGGAAATAGAAAACTATGGCTATAAAATTCAGAGCACGTGAGAACAGACAAGAGTTCCTCCCTAATTAGCAATTCTGAAATTTATTTTTGAATTCCGTATTGTCACAAGATATAGCTGAAGATTAAGTTTGGAACTGGAAAAGTCTCAAAGTAATAGAATTAGTCACACTCAATTTCCAGCATTACTTACACTAAAGTACTGGGACTAGGAGGGAAAGGGTAAATCAGATTGGCACAGAATTCAGACTGTGCATGCCACTCACCTTGTAGATGCCAAGATCCCCCACCCCTGCCATGTGAGGATGAGTCAGAATCCATCTCTGTAAGACTCTGTAAGCCACTCCTGGCCTGATGGCTTCGCAAGTTCATAGGAAATCTCACAGGTCATACCTTCATCACATTTCTTTTTCTACAGGAATTCACTTGTACTTGGCCTCAACATGATCTATAGTGTATGAAATGCTTCAAACTTGATCCAGGATAAGATAACCTGTAACATTAAAAAAATAATTGAAAGAATTGGAGAGGATTATGTTAAGTGAAGTAAGCCATACCCAGAGAAACAGAAGTTGCATGGTTTCCCTCACTAATGGGAACTAGAATTTGCCTCTCCGTCTAGAATTAAGTGCACTGGGTGGCACCCAAGTGGCTATAGATGAATTAACTGAAGTATAATAGAATCTATGGAGAATGCAACTAGTATAATTCCTTGGAAAGCCTAAGTCAATGCCTAACTAGGGTATTTGCAAAGGGAGAGGGTGAAGAAGGGAGTAATAGAAGAATGAATGGGAGGCAATGACTAGAATGCAGACAAGAATGCACTGTATATGGCACATAACTGAGAAAATAAGGGAAGGAGTGTGTGGAAGGAGGAGAAAAGATGTTGAAGGGGTGACAGATCAAGATGTCAAGATAGATTGTATATATAAACTGCTTTGTGGAATAGCAAAGTTCAATATATAACCAAAAAATTAAGAAAAGTGAGGGAAGGAGTTGGGTGGAAGAGGTAGGTGAGAATGTTAGACGGGGTGACGTTGATCAAGAGGTACCATATTGATGAATTGCTCTGCTGAATGGCACCAATCTGTACAACCACCTAAAGGAAATAAAAATACATTTTAAACAAAACATCTACAAAAATTAACATATGTGTATGTTTTCTTTATGCTCAAGATTCCAAAGGCCATGTGTTACTAAAAGATAAAGAGATATTTAACAAAGAAAGAAGTAATGCCAAGTTCAAATAAGTCAAAATTTTTAACAACCAGAACTCCGTCAGTGTTGGGGATTCACGCTGCCCTTCCCCCAGCACTGGGGCAGTGTGGGAGGGAGCCCCTCCGACCTTCCGGCCTCAACCGGAAGGGAAGCAAGCAGTCCCCACCTCTTGGCTCGGCCACGTGTCTAATGGCGGAAGCCCGGCCCTTGGGGGCTTGTGGTCTGCGCCCACAGAGGAAGTTTCATGACATCACCTGATGGGCAGCCCAGCTCAGCCAATCAACTCATCACCCCGGGTCCCTCTCCTTCCGCCTTTGTCACAGTAATAAATTCTTCTCCCCTCCCTCTGGATGGGTGAGACTCGTGGACCATCGAATTGTCTCCCCAATGCCTCTCTCTCCACAGCTGTTCCTGACACCTGAGGGGGGGACAGGGGTGGGGGAGGCTTCGGCAACCTTTCCTCAGCTTAGTCCATAGAACACGCTTTGTTCTTTCCGTGGGCGGGAGGTTAAAGCCGAGTGTTCTTTCATAGTTTGGAATTTGGACATCTCCTCTGAAGAAGTGGATAGAGGGGTCGCGAACCCCGATAAATCAGGATTCTGGAAATAATGTATTGGGTTCATCAATCTAGAAGTGGTAAAACAAAAATATACCCAAATGGTAGGCCTAACTCAAAAATAGACAACATTGAATGCAGTCAACATGCCACATATTTTTTTAATTATGCACAGGAAAATCTTTAAACTGAGGGAATTGGGAATATTGGAATTGATATAGCCTATGAAAATTAGAGTACAGGCTAACCACATCATCATTAAAATCTCTAGTTATTTAAAATATTTTGAAATAACTTCAGCTCTCTTTGATGAAATAGATCTTGAACAAACTGTTCAACCTGGTGGTTGATAAACTATCACATAGATTCATTGCATTTATGGCTTTGTGCTTATAGACACTTGTGGGTAAAGAGCAAGAAGAAGCTCAATAGCTTAATGAGATCGTATAGGAATGATAAAATTGAGTATGAAGTTCATTTCACTTAGCATCATCTTATGTGATCATAAGGGTATAGCTATTGGGTTCTTGTGATCCTCTGCTGTGACTTGCCTAAACCTATGCTAATTATTCCCAATAAGGGAGACCATAGAGTCCATGTTTCTTTGGGTCTGGCTCACTTCACTTAGTATAATTTTTTCCAAGTCCTTCCATTTCCTTACAAATGGGGCAATGTCATTCTTTCTGATAGAGGCATAATGAACTTCATGTTATGGAAACGATTGTTATATCACTGTTGTAACTACTTTCAACGTGCTATGTGTAACCATAGATGTCACTATTGTAATTACTTTCAACATGCTATTTGTAACCGTAGATTCTATTATAGATGATGTTCTCGTATCCCCTTCCTGTGGTGAACCTGCACTATCTCTGTATCTTATCTGAGTACATTGGAAACCGTGTATACTGGTATTAGAACTAGGAAACTGAAATGGAATACCAAAATCGAGACACAGGGTAAAAAAGACAAACGACAACAAAAGCAATACTTGCAAAACTGTTTGGTATAAATGAACTGAACAACTCATGGGGGGAAAGGAAAAGGGCGAGGGGGGAGGGGGGAATGAGGGACGAGATAACAAACAGTACAATAAATGTATCCAGTGCCTAAAGTATGAAAATGTAACCTCTCTGTACATCAGTTTGACAATAAAATTTTTAAATAAATAAATAATTGAGTATGAATGTTAGAGTAATTGAGAAGCCTGACATTTAAGGCTTGGAGAAGTCCATAGCGTGGTTTTCAAACAAAAACTAAAAAGGATCCTGCAAAGAAAGTTCAGGCTGTAATATAAGTTGCCTTGCTCTCAGGCTTGATAGTCTTTAGGATGGAGGATGAAAATAGTTGTTCAGCAATAGCCCCCTCATCAAGTGGGCTAAAGACTTACAAAGAGACTTCTTTGATGAGGAAATGAGAATGGCCAAGAGACATAAGAAAAAATGCTCTACATCACTGGCCATAAAAGAAATGCAAATGAAAACAACATTGAGATTCCATCTCACCCCAGTAAGAATGTCATATATCAAGAAAACTAAGAATAACAATTGTTGGAGGGGATGTAGCCAAAAGGGAACCCTACTTCATTGTTGGTGGGAATGTAAACTGGTTCAGCCACTCTGGCAAGCAGTATGGAGATTCCTCAGAAGGCTAAATATAGAACTCCCCTATGACCCAGCAGCCCCACTTTTGGGTATCTATTCAAAAGAAAATCACAGTAATGCCACCAGCACAACAATGTTCATCGCAGCACAATTTGTCATAGCGAGAATCTGGAACCAACCCAGATGCCCCTCAGTAGACGAATGGATCAGGAAAATGTGGTACATATACACAATGGAATTTTATGCCTCTATCAGAAAGAATGACATTGTCCCATTTGTAAGGAAATGGAAGGACTTGGAAAAAATTATACTAAGTGAAGTGAGCCAGACCCAAAGAAACATGGACTCTATGGTCTCCCTTATTGGGAATAATTAGTACAGGTTTAGGCAAGTCATAGCAGAGCATCACAAGGCCCAATAGCTATACCCTTAGGAACACATAAGATGATGCTAAGTGAAATGAACTCCATGTTATGGAAACAATTGTTATATCACAGTTGTAACTACTTTCAACGTCCCATGTATATCTGTAGCTTCTATTATTGATGATGTTCTTGTATCACCTTCCTGTGGTTGTACCTACACTATCTCTGTAATCTTATCTGAGTATATTGGAAATCGTGTATACTGGTATTGGAAGTAGGAAATTGAAAGGGAATACCAAAATTGAGAGACACAGGGTAAAAAAGGACAAACAACTACAAAAGCAATACTTGCAAAACTGTTTGGTGTAAGTGAATTGAACACCTCCGGGGGTGGGGGGGGGGAAGGGAAAGGGGGAGGAGGGAGGGGGGTATGAGGGACAAGATAACAAACAGTACAAGAAATGTATCCAATGTCTTACGTATGAAACTGTAACCTCTCTGTACATTAGTTTGATAATAAAAATTTGAAAAAAAAAAAAAAAGAAAATAGTTGTTTAGGAACAGAGGTTGAAGAGTCCATGATCACTTACTCTCCACATCTAGTGTCTAATTTTCTCCCATGTGGCCTGTACTGGTTATATTAACAAGCTTCCCTGCAGTCCTGCTTCCCAATGGATTTGACAGTAAGAAAACACTGCCAGGGGTCAGAAAGGATCAGAAGGAGCCGAGGAGGGCTGACTTCTACAGATCTTATAGAGGGCTTTTACCTTGACTTTATGTTGTCCCTTAGTTGAAGGTCACTACTGGTTCTTCAAGATTTCACCTGATGCTCTTGCTTCCCTTGCCTGTGCCTTCATCCTTGCTGATGGTGATAGCTCTGCTATTGTTCACCTGCTTCTTCCTCTACTTTTTCGTGATTCCTTTCCATTTTTCCTATTTTGAGGTGATCTCTAAAAGTACACATTGGGCAAATAATCTCAGTTTGAGTGTGTCGTCTTTGTTGGGACCAAATAAATGAAAATCTGAACCATCTACCCCAAATCTCCTAGAGTGTGTCTGTAGTTCCATTGTCCAATTGAAGAAAAGGACATGAGACTCACAGAAACATAGAGCTTTGAATAAAAAGATCAGTGAAGATATTAAAGTGACTTTCATGGCATAAAAGGACACAAAATAGATGGTAGTTGAAAGGACAATGAGCTTTTAATCAAGGTACTTAAGGGTGCGAGATGGATCTGGTTCAAGAAAAATGAATTAATTGTCAGCAGCAGCAGCAGCAGCAAAAATATCAGCCAACATTAATATCGTGTAAATGCCAAGATAAAACAGCCAGCATCTGTACTCATCTTAGTGAGGATGGTGTAAGTAGAAAGCCCAATAATTACATAAGGAAGAAAGGCTCGGTTTTGGAAAAATTCAAGATCGTAAGGTTAGCTGGAAAACACTGATTTAGAAAATATGAAGTACAACAAAGGAAACTTGACAGAAAATTAGACAATAAAATGTGAAATCCTCAGATGACAGCCAAGATTTTTAAAGCTGATAAAAAGAGTTACTCATTCAGCCATAAATATTTATTGACTTCCTTTTATGTGCCAGACACTCAGATAAATTCAAAGGCTGTACAAGGAAGGAAAACATACAGGGCCTCATTTTTTATTATTCATTATAATGTGAATAGTCTGTGAATAGGATTATTGTTTTTTATTATTTTGTCTATTTTGGGTTATTCAACTCAACTAAGAACTACTTTAAAATGTCAATTTTCTCAGCCACACAGCTCTCCTTTTAAGCCTCTATTTAGTCATCTAGGAAGTATTTTGCTTCACTGTGAAGATATCTATTAAAGTAGATCAAGAAAGGAAAAATGCTGCTACTTATTAACGTAAAAAAATTGAGCAAGAACAGATTAAAGCTGGATGCAAAATGACGTACAATTTCATATTTCTAAAGCTCCTATTTCTCCATAATTCTGTTCTTACTTTACAAATAACAATCAGAACTTTAGTTCAAATGAAAGTGCACAATTCGTTGTAAATAATCAATAAATAGTAATACATTTATTCTTTCCCTGGAAACTCCCCAAATTCACACTGTTGTCACAAATACAATAGCCTCTTAATTAGCTTTCATTCTCAGATTGGATAGAAAATGCTTGCTGGGTAGAATACATTCATTTTTAAATTTGTGAGATATTCCACAATTTTGAAACTGAGGATAAAGCCACAATATTACTTTAGTCTTACCATTTGATCCAGGTTTTCATATTCCTTTTGAAAATAATATTCAGTCAAGGAAAAGAGTTAAAAATGGGTCACTTGAGCCCATTTTCTTTCCCTCTGCAAATAAGAAGGGTGAAATCATGATAAATATACAACACAGAGAATAGAGAGAGGAATCTGTTAGAAGATGTGTGTCACCAAAATTATAGGGACTGAAAATAGCCAGGAATTGACATCTCCAGCTCAAGTGATGGATGGACTAAATTCACAGAATAGAGCCTGTTCAGTTATACATATATTTGGAGAAAATACATAAGGTTTTAGATATATTGGTTTTGCTCTGTTGTAGGTAACATTAAAGATCATGAGCAGACTGCTCTCCCAAAGGTATTTCTTATTTTGTTCATGGTCAACTATTTTTTCAATCACCTTTAGTGGCAGTAGGTGGGAATCCTACAGCCCTGTGCTGAATTGCAACTAGCTGCAGATTTGACTTGTGTTTGAATGATACCAAGGGAAAAACGTGTGTGTGTGTGTGTGTGTATGTGTGTGTGTGTGTGTGTGTGTGTGTGTGTGTGTGTGTGTGTGTGTAACCTTCTGCAGTAATCTTACCAAGAGACAGGAAGGATTCCTGTATCTCTAGGATTCCTGACATTCTAGATTTGCTACTGAAACTGTCTACCTACCTCAATATTTTCTGATATCTTATTGTGAAATGTGGTCTTTTGTTCTTTGCCAGTACTTCCCTTAGGCAAGTCCCAGGCCCAGCTGAACCTATGAAAAAGTAAGGATGGAGGGAAGAGAACTTTCACCTAACCACATCTGTCAGTTAATTCATTCCTCACCCCATGGAGGTACTGGGGATCATATATCACAGTACAGGCATTTCATCTGTCGACCAAGAATTTGCAGGTCCAGGTCAGCAGCAACGAACACTTAATTTGAAGGTGGTTTTTTTTTTTTTTCTCCTTAAGTTTTAAAGTTCATTTCACTTCATGTTAAAAACTGGAGCCAAATCTTTTTTGAAATGTGAAGGTCATTTAAATGCATAAATTTCGCACTCATATTTTATGTAAATGATACTTTGTGTTCCTATATTTGATAGAAATGTTAACAGAATGAAACTATGTTTTCATTTTGATGCTCGATTTTGTCCAAGAATTGGGGCTATACATGTTGGTATGATGATTTAAAATTCACTTTAGAATGTACCAAGAATAATCTAGTTAGCAAATCTCTGGTCTTAAATTGTTTTATGAGCCAAAGTTATACTCACCCTAGTCTTTAAAGCTGTTACCATGAAATTTATATAAAGTGCCTTTTTAACCCTTCCACTATCTGAATAAAAACTGAGGTTGGAAAAAATCACACTGAATTGTTTCTAATTCACTGTAGAGATACTGGGATGGTTTTTCTCCATGGGTATTAAATAAGTGTTCACATGACTCCATCTTGGGATAGAATCCTACTCTAGGCCGTGTTCAGACAGGCTGACACAACCCTAAGGTAGAAGTAAACAAGGTCATTAAAATACAAATGCTTCAACAGTGTTCATCGCAGCATAATTTGTAATAGCTAGAATCTGGAACCAACCCAGATGCCCCTCAGTAGACAAATGGATCAGGAAAATGTGGTGCATATACACAATGGAATTTTATGCCTCTATCAGAAAGAATGACATTGCCCCATTTGTAAGGAAATGGAAGGACTTGGAAAAAATTATACTAAGTGAAGTGAGCCAGACCCAAAGAAACATGGACTCTATGGTCTCCCTTATTGGGAATAATTAGCACAGGTTTAGGCTAGTCACAGCAGAGGATCACAAGAGCCCAATAGCTCTACCCTTATGATCACATAAGATGATGCTAAGTGAAATGAACTCCATGTTATGGAAACGATTGTTATATCACAGTTGTAACAACTTTCAACATCCCATGTGTATCTGTAGCTTCTACTATTGATGTTCTTGTATCACCTTCCTGTGGTTGTATCTACACTATCTCTGTAATCTTATCTGAGTATATTGGAAATCATCTATACTGGTATTAGAACTAGGAAATTGAAAGGGAATACCAAAATCGAGAGACACAGGGTAAAAAAAAGACAAACAACTACAAAAGCAATACTTGCAAAACTGTTTGGTGTAAGTGAACTGAACACCTCATGGGGGGAAAGGGAAAAGGGGAGGAGGAAGGGGGAATGAGGGATGAGGTAACAAACAGTACAAGAAATGTATCCAATACCTAATGTATGAAACTGTAACTTCTCTGTACATTAGTTTGATAATAAAAATTTGAAAAAAATAAAATAAAGTATAAATGCTTGATTAATTCCAAGGGTCATTTAATTCAAAGAGCTCTGAAGAATTCTTATATTTTACATGAAATATTTAGGGGACATTAAATACCATACATCATTTGTTAATTTTCATGATCATATAATATTAATGAAAATACAAAGAATTTTGTGTTGTTTCTATGGTAAAATTTTGAAGATAAGTAGACCTTGAAGTAATTGATTTTACACAGCTTACAGATGCAGATATGTTGCTGACATGTATAAGTGTTGTATATTGCATTAAACATATACAATGTTGCTTTAATTACCTTGAGATATTTAAATATAAAATACTTGTGACTTATTCCTATGTGCATGGTAAATGTAAAGAAAAATTTTAAACTCCTATTTTATCTGTACCTTCACTTACTAATAGATAAACTACTAATAATATATTGATCAGGTGAACTATAGAGAGACATTTATAACATTTACTGCTTTGGGATTTACCTTCTGAATAATGGCTTTGCTTACATTGAAATTTGTTGAATGGACTATATCGGATTGTTTGCTCAGTGTTGGAAGGGCTGTTATATTAATAAGAATGTGTTTATTTTGCTTTAGAATGTCTTGGGTCAAACAATGTATATTGGATAAAAAACACTTAATGTCCGTTGCCCATCATCCAAATACATGTTATGAATATGAAGTTCCTATCTAGTTCAGTGGTTCCTATAACAGAGGAACTAGGATTTGGCTGTTTGGTGCTGTGTAGCCTTCACTAAAGTGCTGGACTACCTATTTGCTGATAATTTACAGGAGTAAGGAGCAAGCTCAGAGAGTGGGCAGAAAACCAGAACTACATTATGTTATTTTGTCTAATCCCTGTAATCTAAATAGATGTGTTACATTTTAAGAGCTTGTGGGTCATATTTGAGTAACATCTTACCAGCTGGTTAGCAGGGAAGGGATAAGCTTATTTTACTTCTGATGACTTCATTTCTTTTGTGAAGAATTTGATAAGGACTTTAGGTAAGATATTCAGGAAGACTAGATAAAGAGACTTGGAACCTGTGAGTTAGATCAAGAATAAGGACCATAAAAGAAGTCCATAGTCTCCATCAAAGCCTTTCAATGTAAATAATTCTCACACTGTCTAGCATTTGATCTTGAACAATTAGAGTATAGAAAGATTTACCGTTACAATATGTGGTTTGCACACATTATTCGAATTCCACCTTTCAGTTTAACCAATCTAAACTTATTAATGACTCCAAATTGGAGATTTTCAAACAAAGAAGCTTACTGAGCCTATAGCTGCTTGATAAATTTCAGAAAGGGCCAATGCATATGTAAGGAGATATATCCATTGATTTACATATCACTAAGCACTCCTAATTTTATTTTGTCTTATAGATCTAATAATAGTATTTAATTTCTCTTCCTGAGATTAAATTTGACAGATCCTTCAGTGTCCTGTGATGACTGACACCTTAAGAAGTTCCCAGAGTGTCTCTATCATAGCAGAAATAGCCATGATTTTACTTTCTGATGTGTATATAATATAGATGTAAATGTGTGCACATAGGTGACAAATCCAATGTGAATGTATAAAGTTAATACCAATTATTAATTTATTATTTTTAAAGTTACAAACGTAGATATCCAATAGAAAATATTACTCTTGACCTTTGGGAATGATTTCAAATAGTACAGCTAATTTCATCATTGCAACTCTAAAGTACGATCTTAATGGTTGCTGTAGTCATTTATGTATTTCATACAGGAAAATCTGTTATCAGAATATTACTGGATTTAGCAAAATGCCATTGATAAACCCAAGGAATAAGCAAACCGGAGCCAACTGAGATAGATCGTATGGTTTCATGTCATAAAGAAATAAAACTCTGATATACACACACACACACACACACACACACACACACACACACACACACACATATATGTTCATTCCTAATCAGTGTTTTGCTAAAATCTAGCAAGATGAAGTTGAAGTGACATGACAGAAAATCCAATGGCATGGGTCAGCATGTCCCATAGGAAAACAGGTAGTTGTAGTGATGTGCCCCCCACAGCTGAAACGAGTGAACGGCCTACAGAGCAGATTGGGATTCTATTTGTATAGTTTCGATGCATTTAGATTTGAGTTTCATATCACACTCTTTACAATTTTCTTGAGTACTTTCATTACCAGCAAATCTAAGTTGTAATCTGAGGTTCACAGGTTTGTGGTTATGAAATCCTATGTACGAATTGTGATTATATTTCAGATGTGATAATTTTTTTAAATTCTCCACAGGATCTTTATATAAGAGCAAAAGAAGGCAAAAAGAGAATTCCAGAAGCCAGCTTCATGAGTGAGTTGACTTAAAATAAAGGAAAAAAAAAGAGTGAGCTCTAAGAATCCCAGTTTCTTGATAGAAAAAGCAGCACCATAATAGAAAATTTCATCACATGTTGCAAGAGAGAATCAGCATTTATAAAGCAGTGTAAAAGAAAACAGTTTAGAGAGCTTTCAGAAAGGATATTAAAGACAGGAATATACATCTGCATATCTGTATTTATGCATATATATATATATATATACATGGAAGGGACAAAGAAAGAGCATGCTAGTGTGAAGAGCAAGAGAGTAGATACTTATATTAAATCAAATAGTGAAACTGAACTTCCTATGGAATTTTTTTCTAAGTAATTGTATCCAATAAAATAGACATACTATATATTAAGTTTAAACTCACTTCGCATGTCTTTCTTTTTTCATAAATAATGTCAGTAATTTAAGTGTTCAATGCTAGTAAAAATAAAATGAAAAATTTTGACAGGAAATATTACATGACTCATTGGACAGGCAGAGAAAATTAGCAAGACAGCCAGTTCATTATGGTGTCATTTTAGATAACGCAAGGAACAGGGACAATTTTAAACAATGATGACAATGCTAGCAGATTTTAAATTAAAAGCCTGCAAAGTTAATAAATATGAGGACAGATGACATTTACATAATCTATATAGGCAACTTCTAAAGAGTAACTTTAGAAGATTATCTAGTCATAATGCAAATACAGAGTTTTTTTTAAATCACAAGTCAAATTAACTATTTTATTAACTGAAATCAGGGTCATTGAGACAATAGATAGCCACAGGGGCAAACTGTATTATTGTATCAACTGATTTATTTAAATAAACAAATATTTACCCATTATCCATTATGTCTCTGGCCTTATGCTACATATTTATCATAACAATCAATAAACAAGGGAGACACAATGCCTAACCTCACATTGCTTGTATTGGAACATGGAATAAAGATGAATGGTAGGTAAGCCAAGGACAATGCAGTACACACCATCATGTCTTTGAAGACTTGGCATTCATGAGAAACCTAAAGCATAAGATGGGTGAGTCCACAGATGTGCCTCTCTGAGCATTATGGTTGACCAGATGTTTCAAATAAGCTTTTCGCTGTAGACAATGGGACCCAAACACATAGTATTGTTGTGAAGGGTTTAGAAATATGGTGGGAATAGCAACTATGGATACAATGAAATTGGCTAGTCCTGCGCTCAACTGATGCTATAGTAGAAAGGTAGATAAAATCAGAGAGAGATTGTGAACTAAGAGCCATATATAAAGAATAATACCACATTATATTCTTGATATATAAAAGGTCAGTCATCTCCTGTAGCAGAAGAGTAGACAAAGCTTAAACATCTAAGCTTAAAGTGTAAGTTCTCAACCAAGGCAAACTTGCCATGCAAAGACCAAAACAGTGCTTGGAAGAGAATGGAAGACTGGCAGTCATGTTGATGTACCAAAAACTTCTTTTTTTTTTTTTTTTTTGGCCAGTCCTGGGCCTTGGACTCAGGGCCTGAGCACTGTCCCTGGCTTCTTCCCGCTCAAGGCTAGCACTCTGCCACCTGAGCCACAGCGCCCCTTCTGGCCGTTTTCCATATATGTGGTGCTGGGGACTCAAACCGAGAGCTTCATGTGTAGGAGGCAAGCACTCTTGCCACTAGGCCATATTCCCAGCCCCCTACCAAAAACTTTTAACAGATAATACAGAAATAGATCCCTTTCTGTGCTATGGGAAGATGCTCTATCATTACCCAATACAGACATAGCTTACTTGCAAGACAACATCATTCACTCAACCTATGCCCACACAAGAACCATATAACTAACCCAGCTAGAGATGTCCTGGGTCTCTAGGAAGACAAAGACTGCAGCCCTTTAGAACCTAAGGACCTAGACAATGCACACTGCAGAAGCTATGAAAGGAACAGAGGATCGAATTATGAGGTTATTAATAAGGATTTAACTTTAGATAAAAATACATTTGGCATATTATAGCACATACATTGTGCAAGATCAGAAAGCTCTCGAAAGTCTGTTTCATTACATTGACTTTTTTCATTATTCCAACTAATGATGAGTCAGCCCTGAGAGGAATGCAAGAGATGTTGTGGATGTGCTCTCTGAGGTCGGATATTAGAAGAAAATACTACTGGAAGCCAAGGTTATGAGTAACAAGGCAATAGATAGAAAGCTACTAAACAGGGGTCATGTTGTATGTGAAAGCAATGATTGCAATTAGTGATAAGATCAAAGTGAAAGCAGAGAGGATTTGTTTGGCCTTCAGAGAATTATGGATGACAACAAGATAATTAAAAATGTGTGGTGTCTTGGATAACAAATGAGGATCCTGATAATCTGTAGATTCAAAATTAAGGAAAAATATTCAAGTCATTAAGGCATAGAAGATTAACTGATTTATCTATTAGGTCTCCTCTATGTCAATAATACCATTTTTATTTTAAGTACCTATTAAACTGACATTTCCTTATCTTCTTTGCCATTCGTATAATAAGCACTTAAAATTCATAAAATTGGGGCTGGGGATATAGCCTAGTGGCAAGAGTGCCTGCCTCGGATACACGAGGCCCTAGGTTCGATTCCCCAGCACCACATATACAGAAAAAACGGCCAGAAGCAGCGCTGTGGCTCAAGAGGCAGAGTGCTAGCCTTGAGCGGGAAGAAGCCAGGGACAGTGCTCAGGCCCTGAGTCCAAGGCCCAGGACTGGCCAAAAAAAAAAAAAAAAAAAAAAAAATTCATAAAATTGTGTGCTACTTCTGTTTGCTACAATGGGCAACTCTGGATGCATTTTTAGTGAACAAGAACAAGCCATGGTATGGATTCAAATAATTGAAATATGATCCTTACTTGCATTGAGTGCCTAACAGTATTGTTCTTGAATAGTCTAGTTATTGATATTCTTCAAATTGTGCTGAACTTTAGAATCATCTAAAAGGTTTTCTTTGGGGTCCAAATTTTCTGGGGTAGATGCTAGAGATAATGAGTAAGTATGAATAAAATATAGTATGAAATTCTGTATTTAAAAACATTGTGAGAACAATTCAAAATGCTAGGCAGAGCTGTGGCCTCCAACCCTAATATTTATGCATAGTTTTTTAGCACATAATATACTTATATAAGCAATATTTTCAAATGAATATAAGAAGAAAGAGAAAAATGTTTACTGTGGATAAAAGTCATCATACAAGACCTTTAATTATTCTAGTAAAGGGATTAGTAAATTCCAGACTTGGTTACCTCTGTGGATTAAAGGACTGGAGTTGTGGATTTTAGCTATATAATATCAGCTTTGTCTATATTTACATAAAATTAACTGTCTTTTGCCTTTAAAGTCTACTTAAAGTAGAAACAACAAAAAGTTATATAAACTTTGAGTATAAATTTTGATCAATTCTGTCTCCTCAACAATAGTTTAATAGTATCTTCCCCTAAAAAAAAATTCTCAATATTGCTGCAATCTGAGACTTGCTCACTACTGTATATTTTATTTCATAGATGTGTTTTGTTGGATTTTTAGAAGACAAATTATAGAAATGTTATGAGAAATACAGAATGTTTATTTGTGATATGATGGGGCATTCTTTCTGGCACTTTGAAAGAGTGATTTGTAAAAGAGCCTTTATTTGTGTACCAAATACAGCTAAATAATGAGAAACTATTCCTTGAGAAAGTAAGAGTGAAAATCTTACTTTTGCCAAGTACTGAAATAATGACTTTCAATCTTTGAATGCCTTCCATTATTCATGATTTTTTCCACTGCTCTCCAGTTCAAATTAGTACACATAATTATGACAGCAAAATTCAATTTGGGGACAAGATTGTGTCAGTTCTGAGGAGTGACCATTAATATTCACCACTGAAGTAGACCTCGATGATGACTCTTGGGCACATTATAGGGACATGTCAGGGGTTACCCATCTGATGCCCCCAGGGGATCTGTGACAAGTGACAGGTTGCTAACCCATAGACTCAAGCGCACTGTGAGGCCAGCAAGGGCTACCTGTACACAAAGTAGGATATCTTCTAGGTGGAAGTGTGCATAAATGAACTGAACCGTCACTAGACCCATCCTCAATTCAAATACAACATTAATCCAAACTAAGGAAGTACAGGAAACTCTGGGTAACTTTCTCTCTGAGTGGCGCTAAGGAATCAGGCTTGGTGCCCAAAGCACGTGGGTAAAATCTTGAGCACTAAGCTATTCTCTCTTAGTTCTGTGGGGAGAAATTGCACCACACCTCTTGCACTATGTAGTCCTAGGTAAGCATTATGAACACTTTAGGACTACAGGAATTATGAGCCAATGAACTCGTATCTGATGTGTAAACCTCAATTCAAGAACACAAGAACTATGTAAAAAGGAGGCACTGTATTTGGATTTTTAGATGTATTTTGATTTTTGTAATATTGTCATGTCTCAAGAACACAAGTCTGCCAAACTCGTCTATAATCATTAATTTAGGCTTTTGTCTGACATTAAATATGACTTTTATAAGGCGATAAAACAAAAATATATAACCTTCAGTAAGTAATTAGAGAAAATAAATATTGATCTCAGGCTTTGTTCCACTCAAGAAAATCCTGTTAGATTTGCCCCTTATCCTACACCATCCTGTTAAATGTCTAAAAAAAAGAAAGTCACAATCACTTGTCATGTTTTTAAATAGAATTCTCACTTTGAAGAGAAAAGGGCCAGTCTGGGGGTAGGAGGAGGGCATTAAAAAAAAAAAAAAGAAAAAGCTGTATGAGCTTATTTTATTTGTTTGAATATAAGTAGGAGATTGAGCTCTCCATCTTAAGCCTTCCATATACTTTTATTTTTTGAGATAGTAGATAATATATATTAGAGTCAAAAATGAAAAATAATAATTAACTTTTTTCTTTGCTAGAGACTTCCCAAAGACTCAGACGAGATTACCCTTTGTTCCCAATGGCAACATGTCTCCTAAATTCTTTAACTCTAAAATTACATCTTTCCAAGGTTTTAGAAAAATGAACAAGTGAGTAGTGTTACTGAACAATCAGTAAAATTTCAACTCAAAGTATCTATTAAGTAACAGTATTATATAGTACTGAGAGTCCTGAAATAATACATATTGCTTTGTTGTATATACAACCATTCATAGATGTATACTAAACTCCTTGATGGTTAAGAGTCAAATGAGATACGACCAAGAACATCTCACATGGCATAATAGTCATTTATTTTGTTTCCGTGTGAAAGTACTATGTAGTATAGACTCTGGAAAAACACATAAATGTTAAATTTCAGGGATCCAAACATCACATTTTGAATTCTGATAGGTGAAACACTGACGGATATGGAACAAACACCTATAAACCCCACACTTAGGCTGCAGAAAAAGGAGGAACAGAAGTTTAAGGCCAAATTGGATTTCAATTAAAAAAAAAAAAAAGCCAGGTACCTGTGGTATCGATGGCTCATGCCTATAATACTAGCTACTAGATCTGAGGATTGTGGTTTGAAGGGCAGGAAAGTGAGTCAAACTCCCATCTCCAATTAATCACCAAAAACAAAACAAACAAACAACAACCAAAAAAACTGAAGTGGAGTTGTTGTTCAACTGACAGAATAGTAGCCATAAACAAAAAAGCTCAAGGATAGCACCCATGCCTGAAGTCAAGCCCAACGAACAGTGTGTGTCTGTGCATGCACAGACACACACACACACACACACACACACACACATTTTTTTTTGGAGGGCTTGAACTCTGGGCCTGAGCACTGTCCCCATTCATACATATTTTAAAAATAGAGAAGTGGGAAGCAAAAAAAAAAGAATGGCTGTCTCTTTTGTTATGAGATTATGTCAAAATAATGCATGTGAAATTGCCTCATATTCAGGAAGGTATTCTGTAATATTAGTTCTGATCTTCTTTTCTTATCTTTTGTCCTTATTATTGTCTTTTGGAATTTGCTCTCATTAAGCAGATCTGGGACAATCAATAGAGAATCCTTGGTGGAAGAAATGCAATGGGTAAATATGGTAGTATCTGTGTCCTTCAGACACAATTAGAATGTAGAAATAATATTTCAGTGAATCTCACCATCACATTATGCAATAAGCACCAGAACTATTTCATTTTCATTGCCCAATAATGAGTAATTCTATATGTGTATAGTTTATAATAATTAAGATTATAACAGAATCAGGATGGTTGAGCTAAACTTTAATGACTTTAGAAACCTTAAGAATTATTTCCAACTATGAAAAAAACTCAAAAGAAAAAGTAAAAAGAACTTTCCAAGATCACTGCCTAAGCAATTTTCAAGTTTTGTGAAAGTTCATCATTTTCCTTACTTTTTAAAAAAAGTCACTAAAGACACAAATTTAGAGCACGATTTGATGAAAATCAATGTGGCACTTTAACTGTTAAAGAATCAGATGCCTTTAGGATGCTGTGCCCATCAATTTAACATGACATTTTCAAAGATAACTAAACTATTGTAATTTTTGATTGACTAATATAGCAGATGAGCTAATGAGGAACAGTAATTGTGCTCTACCATGCCAACGGTAAGTCAACCATGGCTTTATAACATAGTCTTAAGATGAATATTTTTGTAGCTTTCACAACTGATCTCATTGACAAAGTAGGAAGTACTTCAAACATTCAAATAATGAAGATTCATGACAGACATGCGTTCCACAGAGAAAATTATTGAAACAATCTAGAGTGAATAGAATGCTAAGAAACAAAATCATGTGTTATCTGGTCCTGAAAGGAGCCAGGAGCCTTCAGAAAAAGATAATATGCTTTTACAGCACCAGCATAGCACTAACCATCTCTCGATCATTTCCAGAGTTTATTTTCCATCTACCTGTAAAGAATCAAGCATTGCCCAAGACTATATTTGGTCAGCAATGGTTATACTGGACCTTAAGCTATGTAAACACACACACACACACACACACACACACACTCACACACTTACACATGATGAATAAAATACTATGATAGTTCCCCAAACATAATCTACTCGTAAATGACAGGCCATAACACAATGTTGGTCCCATAGATTATATTGAAACTAAATTTTTTTTGTTTTGATTTTGTTTGGATCTTGCTTTTTTATCCAGGTTGACCTTTCATTTATAATCTTCCTACCTCAACTTCCAGAGTTTGTACTGGAATGGGAGCTCCTCGTTATTACACCTAACGCAAGAGGCAAGAAATGAGGTTGAAGAGGTATTATGGAGCAACTCCATGGGATACAAAAGAAACACAGTGAATCTCTCTATAGAAACTACCACATTCAACAGGAAAAAAACTCGTGAAGTAAAACCTGGCTACCATCTTACATAATAAGCCATCTAAATACTGTGTCAGGCTTTCAAAAATTTTCCTCAGATGTTTTATAGACTAATACATATACTATGTCTTCTTGTTTTCAAACTCTTCTTTCTCGATCCACACTGTATTTGGTCCTTCTAATACTTTAAAAAGTCTCTAAAACTTTTACTACATTCTGAACATGCCAGAAAAGAAATCGGTTCTTTTTTAAATGTGAACAGATGATAATTTGTTATTGTTATTATGAATGACATGACATTGTAGGAAATACGGAAACGTAAACATCTCCTTAATGTGTTGATTTAAATTCCTTTGCTTAATTACCCAGAAGTGGTATTTTTAGATCATATTGCAATTCTATTTTTAGATATTTTATACTCTTCTTACTTCATTCTAAAATGACTCTGCTGTTAAATTGCCACTGGAAGTATGCAAGTGTTCCTTTTTCTCCATGTCATTGCCAGCATTTACATTTGTCTTGATGACATGAGTACTCTAACAAGTATGAGGTAATATCACATTGTGGTTATGATTTGCATTTCCTTGACATTTAGTGGTGTTGAGGAATTTTTCATGTATTTTGTTATCTGCATGACTTCTTTTGAGAAATGTCTTGAATAATGATTTTTAAATACACCCTACACAGTTTCAAACTAGCATAATTAAAATAAAGTTGTCTTCTAAGTCTCCTGAAAGAAGAGAAAACCAATGAACACGGATTTTTGAACAGATGGGAGATGAATTTGACAGGAATGATTGATGCCCATAAATTATTTAAGATAAATAATGTTGAATAATACAAATCACCATCAGTCACACTAAACAAGTGGCCTTTATGGTAACAGTTAATTTGTCCAGTGTTTATGTCAAAATTCATCAGATATTACTATATCTAATTTGGGATTAAATACCCTGACAAAAATTAAATATAACAGGACATGCACATTGTAGCAGTTTTACAATTTATTCCAAATGTTACAGTTCTTTTCTGTAAAGTGACTTTGGGAGGGAACCATACTGGGGTTGGAACTTGCACTTTCTTGGCTGGTATTTTATCACTTACGCCACGCCTCTAGCCCTGATTTTTGCTATTGGTTTTGGAAATGAAATCCATTGAACATTTCTGCTAGAGCTCATTTTAAACTGTGGGACTCCCCCCCACAGATTCCCCCTCCAGATTCCAGCCTCCCAAGTACCTGGAATGACAGGCATGAACAATTGGCGTGTAAAATTATTTTTATATGTACTGAAATGTATTGTCCTGTCTTGACTGCAGAAACGTTACAATTTAAAAGTATTACATTACAAATTCAGATTTTTGTGGTTCTTTTTTAAGTATTTATTTTAACACACCAGTGATAATACTACCGTAACCCCTCTGTACGTCACCTAGACAATAAAATTAAATTTAAAATATTATCAATCTGGCAGAGAAGATAACTTCTATTTCTTCGAACATATCACGTTCACTGACTTTCAAATGTCTAAGGTAAGCACTCCTGAGGATTTTACAAAGTCGATGGTGAGCATGGGCACACAGTTTGGAATCAAGAAATTCCATAATAATTCACCTCATACCCTACATAATGGGTCCAGGGGCTTGGACACATCATGGGTTATGACGGTATTAACACATGGTTTTCTTTTTGACTAGAGAAAGCATTCTCCCTTTCTCATGCAGTTAATTTCTGTATTTTTTCCAAAACCCTTCTCAGAAGGGTTCATGCCTAAAATAGATTGGAATGATTTAGTAAACAGTCTTTTCACTTAGAAAGTGCAAGGCTTCTAATGAATCAATAACATGAAAAACTGCGTTGTTCATAAAAACAGGAAATGGAAAGCATTTGGGGAAATGTAATGGATTTGATTTGAGATGTTTGAGGTATTTGGGGCGTGGCTGGGCATATGTATGTCACAGGTAATTTCACAGAACATGTAAAGGCTTAGAAAGAAAAATCTAGTGTGCTACTTGGGAAAAGGAGCACATAGGATCTTCAAAAGAAATTCAAACCTGTAAATTGAAAAGCGAGAATGTACAATAAGATAGAAGTGAAAGTAGACAAAAATAAACTTAGGAGAGAAAAATAGCGAGTTTGGAAAAGAAAATGGCATAAGAACAGACATAAACCTTTCCTTCCTCTTTGACCCCTTTCTGAAGCATCACAGCAAGAAATTAATGCATATGAAAGTATTTTCCTGGACCTGGGGGCTGGATTCAAACCAAACAGATCGATGCATTTATGTCTCCTCACTCAACGCTGTGTTCCTCAGTGCTTTATGTACATTCATCGTGGACTGGAAAGGCAGGAAAGCTGATGCTGTGCAGTCTCACTGGACATCCATCACTCAGATGAGCATTCACTCGCTCAGAGCCTTTGGGGACCTGATACACTCTGGCACTGTCGTCGTGTGGAAGACCTGCTCCTTAGACACCAGGAAGTCTGAAAGAGTGAATGCATAAACCAATCATTAGCATGGCTGCACTGGGCTGATTTCATAGAATAGTAGAGGTTCAGTTCTTACCTTTACAAGACGTTCTTTACTAAGCTTTATTATTATAGTAATGGGCAGAAATGTATCTCTGGGGGAACTATTATTGGTATAAAATAATTTAGGGAGGATGGATTGGGGGCAAGGGAAAGTGGAAGAAAAAATGAGAGAGAGTGTAACAAGTTTGACAAGAAATGGACTGACTACTTAGATATGTGGCTGTAACCCCTCTGAACATCACCTTGACAATAACATTAAACAGTAATAGTAATTCAGTTCCCCAAATCCATCGGCACCTCATCATTTCCTCATTATCATCACCATACAGACTGAGAATACAATGGCTCCAGCAAACAGCAACACTGGGAGCCAGGAAGTTTTCTCCATATGCAGCTCACATAGCTGTACATAATACAGATGGGAACTCAGGAACCTCTCTACTTCATGAAATCAAGAAATGTTTGCCTGTGGATCAAATTGAATATATTCTTCTATAGCAAAAATCCCCTCTAGAGAGATGAATTTGTAAGTCTAGATGATGCTGGAATGGAAACCAGCCTTTGCTTTTTTTTCCCCCTTCGTATCCTAATAACTGTGGCAACTGAAGTTTATATGTGTGAATGTACATGCACACAAATACACACACAAAGAGACACAGAGAGAGATCAGTTCTATTGCAAGCGAACCTATTAATGAGGGAGTTTCCCTTAAATTGTTCTCCTGAAGTTAGAGATTAGGAGCTTTATTATTTAATGATTAAAAGAAAGTAGTAAATAAAATCTATACAATCATAAAATACAAAAGACTTCTTGTTTTTGTATTTGACAAATAGCAAAAAAATAATATAGCAACCAGAAAAAAGTACACATTTCGGTTAGTAAGGAATTTATTGGAAATAACATGCTGATTGAAAAATATTGGATAAAATGAAAACAAGCAATTCAAAGAGAATATTATGTAGAGTATAAAACAGAAAGCAAATTACAGTTCCCTAGGGGCTAATAGTTATTAAGGAGAAATCTAGGTAAGCCATTGTGCTTTTCCTTAAGTAACCTCAAAACAAATGTGGTGAAAGAAAAACTGTGGAGTAGAAAGTGATCTATTTCAGTGAAATGGTGTGGGGGATAATTCTGGATTTTAATGTAATTTCGGTCTCATTCATGGCCACAAAATTGGAAAGTCTTAAAATACTACTTACCTTGAAGGAGAAAATCAGTGTTAAAATTAAGGTATAATGCCAACCATTTGGTAGAAATAGAAAGTAATTTCTCCTTTGTGTAAAATGTAGAGTGAATGAAATAGGTCACCAGGATTGAATACATAATAACCTCAAGAGAGGATTGGTAGCACATTTTGAGAACTGAAAACCAAAACTGTAGGCAAAACATATCTATATAATTTATGTATAAAGAATGAATGTTGGAATTAGCCAGGCACTGTAGTTTATGCCTGAAATCCTAGGTACTCTGGAGGCTGAATTATGAGGACCTCAGTTTGAAGCCAGCCTAGGAAGGAAAGTCCATGAGACTCTTATCTCCAATAAACCACCAAAAAGCCAAAAGTGGTGCTGCAGACCAAGTGATGGAGTATTAACCTAGAGCAAAAAGTAAAACTCTGGGACAGGGCCCAGGCCCTGAGTTCAAGTCCCAGGCCTGGCACACACACACACACACACACACACACACACACACACACACACACACACCCTAATGGATATAGGAATTGTGGAGATAACCTAAATTACATTGGATACAATTGGTAAAACCTCTCTTATAGACCACAATTATTAGTATTATGTACCCTGATGTTTAAGTAGAGACAACTGCTATCATTCCATTTACCCTGGACCTAGACCTATCAGATCCTGTCTTTGTTTATATATCCGTAGTTTGTTCGTCATGGATTTTTACATTCATGTTCATTAAAAAATACATTGAAATAAAAAATAATGAAGCAAAGTGAAAAAAAAACTATGCTATTGTCAGACGGGTGGAACAGCCATATAAACATATTTAATTTTTGACAACAGAAAGGCTGAGAACTAACACTCTTACAAACATTCCCCTCTCCTACACACAGTGGAATTTGACACAACCATTAGAAAGGGTAAAATAATGGCATTCTCAGAGAAATGCATGGAACTAGAACAAATCATGTGGAGCAAGGTAAGCCAAGATCAGAGAGACAAATGGCACATGGTCTCCCTGATATGCAGATGTCATATTCAAAATGCAATGAGATAGAACATAGTCAATAAGATTCAAGCTACCCATACACGGTGAGACCAAAAGAGGACAGTCTTGGGAGAAAAAGCACCAAATAGCAAGACCCAAACACGACTTCATATGTACATAAAATAATATACAGACTGAAAAGTACTCCAAAGATAAGGAAACAAAGGACGGCTTCTTAATTTGTCTTATCATTTTCAGATGACTCTGTATTCTTTACCTCACCTCGTGTGGATACATGTGCACATCTGAGGGAATATGGGAGGATGGCACAGAATGAGTGGAAAGCGGGTGGGAACGTACTTCAGAGGGGCCCATCGGCTGCCCTGGACATTGATGAAAGTGAACTAGCAACTCAAGGGCATTGCTGGGAGGGAGGAAATGAGATAGTAAGAAGGAACAACTGATACTAAGCAAAAGGAAAGAAATATACATGTCACCCGATCTGGAAGACCATAGTTTTATTGTTAATGTCCGTAGAATTCATAAACGTTGTAGCCTAGAATGATGGTGATCACCATTGGGAAGGTTAAAATGTGTACTGTGAAATTCATGTAGTTACTTAATCTCAGTAAAGAAAAAAAACAACATTTCCCTATCTCCTGTACAGAAGAAAATACCTGGAGACTCACCAAATTAAAATAAACAAAACCTTTGCTTCTGAAGACTGCTGGGATGTGGCCAGTACCTCCCCGAAGTTTTTCAGGTTCAGAATGGGCCCCTGCTATGGGTGGGTGCCAAAGGGCTCTCCAAGCGTGGGGACCTTCGCTAAACTACACATGGCAATACATAGCAGTGGTGCAGCTGGCTCTAAAAAAGCCTAAAAATCATGCGGAGACTTTACTTGCCACCAAAATGCAGTTTTAGTTTCCATTCCCTTAGTGATGCTAAATGTGAAATTCTATTTTGGAGGGCATCATCATTCTATTATAGCAAGCAGAACAGAATGTTACCTGTATGAACATATACAATACCCACATAATCACAACTCATATGCATTTGGAGGATAAAGAAAACCAAACAAGAATTATTTTGATTCATAATTATCTAAGATAGTAAAAAAAAGCTACCCATGAAATTGTTACTAAAGCTACTTATGAAATATTTCAGCATAAAATAAGCATGTAAATAAGATTGTAAAAATAATTGAGAATAACTAAATTTTAAGTAGCCCTTTCCCCAAATGAAAAAGAAATTATCATGAATTTACATATTTAATATGCAAGTTATTTTAGAGATAATGAAGCATTTGTTATCAACCGTATCACATAGGTACTATTTTAAACATTTTATAGTACATTAGTTTTATTGGTGTTTATTTTTAAACCACGTTTAGTTTTTACTTTGCTACATCTCATTTTATAAATCCAAATAATTTACTAAATCTCTTGCCTCACATCTTAGGTATTTTACAGTTCTCTTTCAGTTAAGGCATTATATTAGAAATATATTACAACAAATTATTTTTCATTTCTATCACTAGGAAATATAAAATTTAATATGGAAGCTAAGATATGTGTTACATATAAATTATATATTATGCAAATTCAAAGTATAAATGAACAAAGGCTCAAAACTTGCATCAGAACTATCACAGAATTCAGACAGATTTACTTTTTTATGAAAACAATTTATGCAATGTCTCTTTTCATGTAGGTGCTTGCTTAGGTTATGATAAAAAATGTGAGCAGTGATGTTTGCAAATCAAAATTCAAATGGAAGGTTCGGAAACAATAGAAGCAAACTCATCTACAGCCAAGAGATTTGGCCATAAGGAAGCATTCCAAAGCAGACATGGTGGTATATGGATTTAATTCCAACACTTGGAAAGCAGAGGAAGAGAATGGTGATTTTGAGGCCAACTTAGACTATGGAGAGTGATTCTATCTCAGAGGAAGGAAACAAGGAAGAAGGAGTAGGGACGAGAGGAAGGAGAAGAGGAGGAGGAGGAAGAGAAGAAGGAGGAAGAAGACAGGGAGGAGGAGGAGGAGGAGGAGGAGGAGGAGGAGGAGGAGGAGGAGGAGGAGGAGGAGGAGGAGGAGGAGGAGGAGGAGGAGGAGGAGGAGGAGGAGGAGGAGGAGGAGGAGGAGGAGGAGGAGGAGGAGGAGGAGGAGGAGGAGGAGGAGGAGGAGGAGGAGGAGGAGGAGGAAGCAGAAGTAGAAGAAGGAGGAGGAAGCAGAAGTAGAAGAAGGAGGAGGAAGCAGAAGTAGAAGAAGGAGGAGGAAGCAGAAGTAGAAGAAGGAGGAGGAAGCAGAAGTAGAAGAAGGAGGAGGAGGGGAAGAGGAGAAGGAGAAGGAAGGAAGGAAGGAAGGAAGGAAGGAAGGAAGGAAGGAAGGAAGGAAGGAAGGAAGGAAGGAAGGAAGGAAGGGAAAGAAATTATGGATGTTGGTTCTTCTCAACTCTCTCCTTTCAGTCTCAAGCTATGGGTGTTATTACTACTGACCTTTACTAATAAAATGAGTTGAATATTTTCTTTATTTCTTGCTTGATTTTTGGCCTATTCTTTGATATTCTCTCAGGCAAACTTTTCTCATGAACCCACTTTTTTATTTTTAGCTCAAGTAGAGTAAATAGTTTTGGAAAAGGTGGCAGTTGGCCCCAGTGATATTTCTTTCAGTAAGTGTATGGTGATTCATTAAATGGTTACGTAGGACATTGTGAACAGAAATAGACCAGGAAGTGGGTGTTAACTATGTAAAGATTGGATGGTACTCTTTAAAGAATTTACTGAATAAATAAACTGTGAAATAGCATGCATTTCTTTGTGAACCTGCATGTATAAGTGGAACCATTTTATTCATGCTTTTTTGTTTTTGTTTTTGCTGAGCGTCAGTTTTAACAACCCTAACTAATGTACATAGTAATTTCCTGTGTGGCAAATGCTTTCGCCTCAAACAGTACTGGACATAAAAGAAAGGGTCATTCTTCTTAATGAACTGTTCATACCCTTTTGCATCCCTACCATATATGCTAAAGAAAAATACCTAGAATAAAACAGAAAGACAAGAAACAAGTGACATTTTTATTTAAACTTCTTTTTGGCCCCAAAGGGTCCTATACTGTTGAGAGGAAGGAAGTCAGAGAACAAAGCTTTTAGGAGCAGTTGGCCAGAAAGAAGTAGATCCTACAAATCCCTAGGTGGCATGGGTGTGGACACATTTGTTGTGAGCAGCTTGGAATCTGTGCCTTGAAATGGGATACAAGAAAAAGTACAGAAGAGTGAAGGTAATCAGAGTGTATTATATGCCTCTTTGGAACTACAACAACAAAACCCCCACAGTGCACAATCTGTGTGTACTAAAAAAAAAGTGGGAAAGCAATACAATTACCTCCAGTTTTCAATTGAAAGTCACACTCTAAACTGGCAGGTGGGCAGAAGCCTTTGGTGTGTTCTTCCAGCTCTGTTCAGTCCTTGAGATGGAATGGTAGTTTCTAGAGTTTCCTTGCTCAGCATTTTTGCTCATACCTGGCACTATACACTTGAGTCATACATCCAGTTCCAGTTTTATGCTGGTTAATTGAACAGATGTGTTTCGAGGATGTGTCTACCTGAGCTGGCTTTGAACCATAATCCTCAAATCTTAGCCTCCTGAATAGCTAGAATTACAGGCGTGAGTGCCTAGTGCCTGACTTTGGATATTCCAGTTTGTTTCCTTTACTGGGTTATTCTATTTTGTATTCTTATCAGCTGCACACAACAAGGACATATTATTGGTGTTGACTGTACTTTGAGAATCACTTCTTTATCCTTAGTTGAGCACTGTCCTCAGGGATCTCGAGCTGAGGTAAAGACCAACCAGAGACACAACTGGACATGTCTCTACCCTTGTCAGATGGAAGGTGGGGGTTTCAAGAGTTTCTGCTTTCTCCACACAAAATTCCTTCCATCTTAGCATGACCTGGCTCACTGGCCAACAGACCTCAGAGGAAGCAATCACCTAATTAATCTAGGGAGAATCTTTATGCATATGGATATATATTACATATATATATTATGTACATATATGTCATGACATATGGATATATACCATGATATGTCATGATATGTCATGGATATAAGAAAATTTTGCAGAAATCTTTCTAAAGAAGTTCTGGGATTTCTTCAAATTGTTACTTTTAAGTTGGAAGCTGAATTGTTAACTTATTTCTCCTTTGCTTCCTAGTTATCTTAACAATTGAATTTCCTCACCAACTCACAACCTTGAAGCAACTTGATGCTTAAGACTAACTAGATCATGTTCACAGAAATGTAACTATTATAGTACATTAATAAAAAATTATATATATTATGAGACTTTTCTGTTTTGATTTGTAAATAATATTTTTCAATTGCTTAAATGTTCCAGGTAGGATGTATGCAGTATTCCACATATTTTACTTATTTTATTACTTTATAGCAAAGAGATCTCTCTTCATAACCTACTGCAAACTATATTTCAGTGCTCCTAGCCCTCAAATTTTTCTCATTTGCAATTCATAACTTGAAGAACTGCAGAGCCTATATTTTACTTGTAAATTTCCAGGTTCAGAGAGTCATGATGTCATTGGAACTTCATAGAGGGAAAAAAATGGTGCAAATCTCAGGCCCAGGAAATTTAATTTGCCTCCTTTAATAGATATTCCTAGTAAAAGATATATAATTTTGCCTTTACAAAGAATATTTCCTCAGTTATATGACAGAATTTCTGAGCCTGAGTTTTGGGATGGGTATCCTGAAAAATAATAGCATAAACAAAATGATGGCTTTAGAGATTCTGTTTTTCTGCTCCAAGGTGTTATTGAAAGAACTTAGTAACAAATTACCTGTAATGTTTCAGTAAACATTAAAATAAAGTTGAAAGAAAATAAAGTTATTGAATCTGCTTTTTAAGTGGGGTTACCATGGTATTGTTTTGGGGCTTTCTGGGTGGTTGTGTTTTGTTTTGTTTTGTTTTTGCAGAGTGATAGTTTACTACGCCAATATTCATTTTGTCTTTTTCTCTTAAGCAACCAATCCTCTATTTTAGCTGTTTAAATACTAGATTTCGGAATCAAAATTGCGGTGCAGGTAGGCCTTGGATTAAGATCTGACTATTGAGACCAATAAGAGGTTGGGGGGGGGGGGCGCTCAGGATAACTCTCTTGAAAGATTATTTATGACCACGTAAAATTAAGTATGGTCCACCCCTGCCCTTTCTGTTCCCTGTTCTGTTCATGCTGCTGGAAATGAAGATAATAAGAGCTTGAGCAGTCATTGAGCACAGTTAGATGATCTTAAAAATCGAAGCCACACATTATAAGCAATATAAGCCCCACCATTGTGATGCATGGTTCAAGATTCCTGTGGTGGAGTAATGTCTCCCCTGAAGTTGTCATCATCTCCTCTGAACTCTTCAGCTCTTTTTTCCTTCACATGAAAGACAGGTAAACTTCCATATCACTGAAACCACCATCATTGTGGAAGACATTTCTACTTGTAGCTGAACACAAATGAATCACAAAACTCATTATTACAGTAGCATTGTCTTGTGGATGTAAATAACGATTAACAAGATGGTAGGTACCTGTTTCATTAAGCCTTCATAATATTCTCTGAGAAGTAAACACATAGAGTGTTGTATTCATATGTAAATAGGAAACAAACTCCAGTAAGAATTCAGGTTTTTGTTCTATTCCATTGTGTTTATTTTTAGGTCATAGGATAGATATGTGTATTTGTGCTCAGGAAGTTACAGGAATGTATTTTTAATATAAGAATCGGATACAGAGAAATGAAATCTAGAAAATTCTAAGAATTCTAAAGTGGAACATTTTAGCAAGAAGTTCTTCCGACTGCAGTATAGGTATGACAAACAATACACAATGCATTTATTAATACGTCAGTGTTCTGTGTGTTTGTGTCAGGTCCTTAAGCCTATCACCATTTTAGAGTGTACCTAAACTTAACACTCAGGCTGAAGAATTCATCTGTTTGGGGTAAGATGTTGAAAGAATGAAAGTATATATAACCTTTATAAGTAATATATCACTGAACTTGGAGAGAAAAAATAACTGGATTTAATATTAACTTATTTGATCTATAAGATCTTATCAATTACCCACCTCACCTCTTGAATCTTACATCTATTTATATTAAAAATAAAATTTAGCCAGGTATTGGTGGCTCATGCCTGTAATCCTAGCTGAGATCTGAGAATCATCATTAGAAACCTACCTGGGGCAGGAAAGTTCCTAAGACTCTTATCTTCAATCAACTATCAAAAATGCTGGAAGAAGAGCTGTAGCTCAGGTGGTAGAGTGCTATTCTCCACCAGAACAGCTCAGGAACAGAGTCCAGGGTCTGAGTTCAAGTCCCAGATAATGGCACAATAAAATAAAATAAGAACACTTAAAATAATTATACTTGGGAGTTGCTAGAAGAATGAAAATAATTACAAGTGAAAAGAGTAAAATATGGGAGAGGTCAGAAGATAAAGAATAAGATGTGTTCATACTGAGTACAACTCAATACTGAAACACCCTCTGTATTATGCTGATCAATCATCTGGATGAATTATAACATTTACTTTTAGTTATAATTGGCCTAGAAAAACTATAAAATAATAGCAAATTTCCTTAAGAGCACAGATTATGTCCTATAAATGCCATTTTGCATTGAAAAACAGTAAGTAGCAGAAATATCTGATTCCATGCTTAGAAATATATAAGATGAGCCTGGAATATTTTGTTGAACAAAATGCAAAGAAAAGGAGTCTTATCAGAAGGATGTTTAAATCGTACTGAAAGTTTTCCCACTAATTATTCTGAATCCTTAGATGAATAAAAATGTGAACAGTTTTAAAGAAAACACATATATTTAAATCTATTTTTGTTAGTGATAGTAAACAAAAAAAAATCTATAGGCCTGTCAAATTTGGATTTGCTTCCCGACCTCCACACTATTAGGAAAACCGCACAACTACACCAAGCATTATACTGAATCAATATATCATTGTATTAAACCTCCAAATTATAGTAACCTAATATTTTAACAACGAATGCTAGAAACGGAATTGCAGAAGACAAGTAGAATTCAGATATTACAAGCTATAACCCCTAATGAAATAAGAAATTGGTGGAGGACAGATTGTCAGTGGATGCCAAACACTTTTTAATGAAAAGCTTCTGGTAAATTGTATACTGAAAGAAAGAGTTTGGAAACTGTTGGATCATTGGTAAATTTTAATATAACCAAGAGACAGATGACCCAGAATCCTAAACTATCAGATCTTTAAGCTCAATAAGCTTACATAGAAGCTCATTGAAATTTCCTTAAGTGAAATCAAGTACAAAACAAATCTAAAATTATTTCTCTAAACTTCCTAAAACTGTATTTTAATACTTTGTGAGTCAAATATTATTTGTAACTAAATAGAGTATTAGTATAAACTTGTGCAATAGTATTAATGAAATTTAAAGTAAATATATTTATCATAAAGACCAAAAATTAACCAAATATAATCCTAACTGAATTAGGAAAATAACAAAGGAATTAATTCAAACAATGTGGCGAATAATGAGAGAAAATCCAATAAAAGTAACCTAGAAAATATAAAGCAATGATACAAAGGTAAGCAAGAGCATAGAAATACAAGTATCAGATGTAATTTCAACTTCAAATTCATGACAAGTGAAGAATTGACAAATACTTCTTTAATTTGATGAAATTTGTTGAAAGCCTACAGCACGGTTAATCTCCATAGGAAATCTCAGATCTGGTCTATTCAAAACTAGGAACCAGAGCCAGGAGACATACTGAATGTTAATACTGCCCAACAATATTTAGATGGAAAGTCTTAGTAAGGTAGTTATAAAGAAAAACAAATAAAACAATAAGAAGGAAAGGAATAGGGCTTTGAAAGGAAGAAAGTAGACTCACTCACAATTACTATTCTCTACTCCAAAGAAAAGAACACCACACACACACACACACACACACACACACACACACACACACATTATAGCCAAGGGAAATATTTGAATCACTAATGGGATTTAGCAAGATGATAGGATGTTGAGATCAAAACATAAGAAATGAGATTGCTGCAATTAACTTCTAAGTGTGGGATTTAAGAAAAGACAGTTTGCTTAGTTCCATGTCCCAGAGGCCAGCTATTACAGCTGAATTCCCCTCCTCTCTGACTTTATGTGTGTTTATTTCCTAATGTGTGTAAGGAGAGTAGAGGCATTCTTATGCCTATGACATTGATTATACAAGCAGAGGAAAGTCTTGAGCTCATTATAAACTGTTCACCCTGACAAAGAAAGATTTAATATTGTCATCATGACTAAACAATAGCTTTCCATTTTAGCTTTGTAAAGATTAAGATATTCAAGCAAAATGCTGAGGATACAGTTAACTTAAAGATTGGCTTCTATAAGCAATATTCTAATATGAATTATAGCCTAGCAACAGAAAGTATCAGAGAATGTGACCTACTTAAGCATTTTATTTTAAGAGGGGCTAAAACTGCCTAGCTTTAACTATGAAAGAAAATAGTCAACGGCTGTTGAAACAAGAGATCATTTGGAGTCTTGTGACATAGATTTCAATTACAGTGAACTATTCTAATCCCTGTTAGAATGGTATTAGGAAATGCACTGACACACAAACAAGTGTGCATGGCTTACTAATCATGATTTCCAAAGCATTCCATTTAAGAATGCTTAGTTTTCATTGCATATGCTAAAAATAGGTCTAGGTCTACATGAATATTCCAACTAACGTGTAAATCGCAAAGTTTGCAAAAAGTACCTGCCTGACAATAATTTTTAGGCAAGACAGAAATACACTTGAGTTAAAGAGTTTAGTGAATTTTAATTATACCTAAGTTGAAGAACACAAGTACATATAAGTCTTGAACACAGCAAAGTCTCTGATTTCTTTGAAATGGTGTATATATTACACAAATGATTATTTGGATACAATGAAAATATTACTCAAGATATTCAGCTATTTATGGGTGCTGGTAGCTCACACCTGTAATCCTAGCTACTCCTAGGCTGAGATCCTTAGGATTGCGGTTCAAAGCCACAGAAAAAGTCCCTGTGAGACTCTTATCTCCAATTAACCACTCAAATACTGGACCTGGTGCTGTGGCTCAGTTGGTAGAGTGCTAGCATTGAGCATATAGAGTCTCAGGGAAAGCACTCAGGCCCTGAGTTCAAGCCCCACAAGCAACCAAAAAAAAAAGAGAGAAAGAAAGAAAGTGAGAGAGAGAAAGAAAGAAAGAAAAAAGATATTCAGTTGCAGTTGGTAACTCATATGAAAAATATTCTGGATGTAAACTGAAACATGGCTAAGCTAGAGCTCTCCTTTAAGAAACTTAATACCTTTACTTTGAATTAAATTTGTTAGACAAAAAGAAATTCTGATGGATATTTCCTAAAGTAAAAATACATTGTGAAATCATAATAGAAATCTTTGCTTCTTGTCACTTGGGGGGCATTGTTTTGATAGTAATGGTTTTAAATTCAAGAAAAGTAGCCATTTCTATGGACTTTATCTTTTAAAAAATTTCTTCACATAAATTGATCTCAGTCTTTTTCAAGTAAAAGTATAAGCATCAATATTTGTATCTTGATAAATTTATGAATTTTGATATGTAGAAGGCTGAGACACACACACACACATATATATATACACACATATGCTATTTAAAAATTCAAGAGCAGAACAATTCTCAATGACTATTTAACCCCAAACTTACATTAGATCACTTCATGTAGTATTGCATTTATTCACATCATGAACTTGCTCTCCTAATTAGTATAAAAATATGTATTATCTTATTTGGAAGTATGTAGTTCAATAGTGCTTTTAGGGAAATAAATGGCAGTGCTATTACAAAAATTACAGCATATTTCAGAGGCCCTTTTCCTAGCAAATGGTGTCTTTAAACTGGGTGCTTTTAAGGTACACTAATATTTTGGAAGGGCAGAGAATTATTCATTATAAGAGAGTGGTACATAATAGTTTATAGGCTGATAACTCACATTATTCCTCATGCTACAATTTTAAGTGTACACAGGAGAATTTGATTCCTGAAATGGAGAGAGAAAGAGAGAAAGAATGACTACCAGTTACTCGGATCCATGAAGTAGTTATTGATTATCATGAGAATGAAATAACACACACAGAGAAAACACAAAACCAGAAATCAAACAAAGATGAATTTGCATTGGTTTAATTTACAAGCACCAACTGGACTTAGCTACCTCCTAGATTTCAAACATGCTTGTCCCAAGAGAAATGAGCTGAAGCACTGTGGCTAGATCCATTGAAATCTTCATTGAAAGTCACAAAAAAAAAAAAAAACCCAAATTATAAATGGCTATGCTTTGGTGTAAGAGAATGTGTCACAGACTTGGTTTCTAGCCTGTGGCAATGGGGATGTGGTAGAATCTCTGAGAAGGGAGACTACCAGGAAAAAATTAGGTGACTGGGAGTCTCATCTTGAGGGAACTCTGAGAGCTCTCCCTCTCCTCTCCTTGTTTCTTCCCTCCCCATTCTTTCTGTTTCTTTTCCTTCTCCCCTCCCCACCCATCTTCCCCTCCTTCCTCCTTCTCCCCTCTCCTGGGAGATATGGACCAGCATTCCTGTACCAAGTGCTTCCACTATGATGTCTCTTCACAAGCTCAAAGCAATGAACCAACGGAATGAAACCTCCAAGACTGTGAGACAAAATAAAACTTTCTTCTTTTCAAGTGTATCGTATCAGGTATTTTGCTACATACAGTAACTGAACATAAAAGAAAAGCTCACACATCTATGCTGCTATCTTAGCATGCACCATTTACAGACAAAGAATGGCATTTATTCTTTACAGAAGAGCAAGAACCACAGAAACAGCAGCACACAATAAGGGATGCTATTGTGTTCAAGAACAGAAATGTATCAGGGTAAGCAGATGGGGGCGGAGGGCAAGAAAATACGGCGGAGAAAATGCAGGAAAAGAGAAAGTAATGACAGTGTGCTTGATGTGATAATACATGCCAAGTAGAGAGAGATGAAGACAAAATGTACTCATTTGTTTTTAAAGAAAATAAAGCACAAGCAATAATTAATTCCAGTTTCCCAACTAATACTTATTCTAATTTTAAGGGAACAAATTAATAACATAAGGTCCCTGGATGTATCATTTCAAGCTATTTTAGTGAGACCAATGTGAGTTACTACAACAATTCTGACATCATAAGCTGTTTAGGTTGGTTGGAAGACATATATATTGCATTTGAAAATAAATTAGTTCTGCTTGCTAGATGTTCTATTAATGTGATGGTCAGTGGTTATTCATTTTTAAAGCCAAAAATAGACAGAGGATAACAGTAAAGCTTATTTGCCACAAAAAAGGGGCAGCTGTTGAATCTTTTAGTATTATAATAGAAACTGGAAATACCAAGTTATTCCTTCTGTGTTATTTATATCAGAAATAGCATTAAGTGTAAGAATTTGAAGTCAGTGATTTATATGTATACAGCTAGTAAATTATGATGAATTTCTTAAACTAGGGCATAGGACCTTTTGTTGATTAGAAAATCATTGAATAGCAAACCCAGATCCCTATTATTTCACCTCTTTTTTTCCAATGCTTCTAAATTTCAGAACGACATTCTAACAATCATGCTAAAACTCATATTCTTATTTTAAAAGAAAATTTAGGTAATTTCATTCAAAAAGCTATGTTGGGCTTGGAATGTGGCTTAGTGGTAGAGTGCTTGCATTGCATACATGAAGCCCTGGGTTCAATTCCTCAGAACCACATACACAGAAAAAGCTGGAAGTGGAGCTGTGGCTCAAGTGGTAGAGTGCTAGCCTTGATTCAAAGAACCTCAGGGACAGTGCTCAATCTCAGAGTTCAATATCCAAGACTGGCAGAAGAAGGAGGAGGAAGAAGAAGGAGGAGGAGGGGGCGGAGAAAGAAAAGAAGAGGACGAGGAGAGGAAGAAGGAGGAGGAGGAGAAGGAGGAGGAGGAGGAGGAGAGGGAGGTGGAGGAGGAGGAGAGGGAGGAGGAGGAGAGGGAGGAGGAGGAGAGGGAGGAGGAGGAGGAGGGGGAGAGGGAGGGGGAGGGGGAGGGGGAGGGGGAGGGGGAGGGGGAGGGGGAGGGGGAGGGGGAGGAGGAGGAGGAGGGGGAGGAGGAGGAGGAGGAGGAGGAGGAGGAGGAGGAGGAGGAGGAGGAGAAGAAAAACAGGTTTTAGCCTTTTTTGAGATGGCTAGAAGAATGGTAGACAAGTGTAAAGGAAAGAGAAATGGGACTCTTGTAATCATGAAATTCTTCAGTAAGGAAAGGAAAACAATGAAAATGAGCCAACAGTGAATGAAAAGGTTACTTTTCTGTAAAGGCAAGGGTCTCCGATGTTAGAGCAGAATGAAGAACTAGAGACAGCAAGTCATTCGATTGGAACAATGCTGAAAGGTGAAATGAAAAAGGTCACCTCTGATTTTGTTTCTAAATGTGAGAGAATTTGTCTTCAAAATTTTGGGATGTGGTACAAAGAATTCAAAGGAAGAGCCACCCTTTGTGTCAGTGGTGAATCACTGGGAGAGAGCATGGATAATGTGCAAATGAATTCACTTAGGCTTGTTCAATTTGCATTATGTGATAGTGGAATATTTATAGGTATTACTCAGTTGCTATTCTACATCCTTGAGAAGTCACCAAAAGAAAAGAGGTTCTAAAACACAGAAATTCTATTCTTTTTAAGCCCTATCACTTGGACTTTTGAGTGTGTAGAGCAGTCAACAGGATGTAAACAAGATTGCATGACAGCAGTGGTCTTGTCCATTATTTTTCATATTGTCAAATATCTCTAGTGTGGATTAGGGAAAGTATCTCACTTACAGAATGTTTCATTTAATATTAATTGATTTTTATCATCTTTAACTCTACTAAGGCTTTCTATGGACATATCAATTTATGAGTACAATGAATCTTCACCAGTGTCACCCCTTCCTTTGTTCTCCTCCATCTCCCTCAATCACAATACATATTCTCTTTATAAAACATTTCCTCTATTGTTAAAAGCAAATATATGTTCATTCACAATGTCATTTTTGTTTCACATTTATAAAGAAATAACCTTTCTTAGTATCCATGAAGAATAGTACTAAAAACCCTCATAGATGTCAAAATCTATGTATATTTAAATCTTTAAATAAAACAATGTAATATTTGCTTATAATCTATGCACACTCCATACTTTTAATTGTTTGTAGATGACTTAAGATATCAAATGCAATGTAAATGCTATGCAAGTAGTTGTTATACTACATTGTTTAGGGAATAATGACAAGGAAAATGTCTGTCTGTGGTCAGTACAAATGCAATTCTTTTTGGCCAGTCCTGGGGCCTGAAAGCTGGGTCTGGGCTCTGGCCCTGAGCTTCTTGTGTTCAAGACTCATGCTCTATTGCTTGAGTCACAGCACAACTTCTGTTGTTGTTTTTTTGTTGTTGTTGCTTTTGTTTTTTAGTAGTTTATTGGCGATAAGATCTCATGGACTTTCACCCCTGAGCTGGCTTCGAACCTGGATCCTCAGGTCTCAGCTTCCTGAATAGCTAGAATTATAGGTGTAAGACACCCGCATCAGGCTCTAAATGCAGTATTTTTTAAAGTATTTTTGATCAATGGTTGACTGAAATTGTGGGTCCTGAACCTTTTGACTATGTGGAGAAAAATGAACCAATTAAATTATAACTCTGAATCAATACTTTTTAAAATTAGCAAGCCATGTAAGTACCTACAGGATAAACAATATCACCATCCTTTTACAAGCACCCTGGCTCTAATTTCTTTTCTACCCACTCACCAATATTGTGACTATTACCATACTTTTTAACTATTTTTAAGCCTGATGTAAGTAAAATATTATCTCTTCCATGTGTAGCTTTCATATTCAATATTTTACGCGTGAGGTTCATCCATATTAATATAGGAAGTCATTCGCTTCAAATGTTCCTTTGTGGTATCACAGCTTAATAGGCAAGTATATCACAGTTTATATATCCATTTGTGTTGTTAAATATTTGGGACACTCAATATTTAGCACTCCTAGTAGTTCTCCTGCCATAAACAAGCGAATGGTGTGTGTGTGTGTGTGTGTGTGTGTGTGTGTGTGTGTGTGTGTGTTACACACATTTTAGCTGGCTATTCATATGGAAATAGAATCACTGAATGATAAAAGCATGCTGGATAATAAAGTATGAATTTTATATTTCATTAGGTATTGATGGCATATGATCAACATAGTTGTGTTCTGACAACGTATGAGAATTTAAATAACTCCAATCCTTTCCAGCTGCTTGGTACATTTATTATTTTAAATAGCTAGCCACTGGGGGAAATTTTTATGTCATTATTATTTCATTAGGCTTTCATTTTTATTCCTCTGATGTCTACGAAGGTAAGAAGCTTTTCCATCGTTGATTGTTCCTTTTGACATACTCTTGGGGTGATCTTGTACAATGCTTCCATCCATTTTCCTATTGTATTCTGTCTTCTTCCTGGTGATTCATGTTCTTTTCTATCTGGCATTTGACCCACAGGGAAATTTGGGGAGAGTTGTCTATATTAAGGAGTCTTCAAGCTCATGCACTTGGTACATTCATCCTTTTCCACTTCCTACAGTTTGTTACTCATTATCAGCACTAGTCTGAAAACACTGAGTGGAAGATTCCAGAAAGAAATAATCCCTATATTTTAAATGGATCACTGGTTTAAGTAGCGGGGTGAATCTCGTGCTGCCCGATTCCATCACACTTGGATACAAGGACTTCCTTTCTCTAACATGTCTACGCAATGTACTCATCCATTAGTCATTAACCATGTGTGGTTATCAGATTAACAACCTAACAGTGCCCTGTTGGTAGGAATGTAAATCCTTCAGTGGTTCCCCAGCGCCAGGTCTCAGCATTTTGTCTCCTTCAACTCATTCCATCCCATTATTTAGGCATTGTCTCTTCTCACATCATCCCAAGAGGAAGGTGAAAGTACCATAGAAAGCATAAAGAACTGAAAAATATAAATAGAAAAGTACAAAGAAAGTACAATCGTGTGTTTAAGAAAGGAATCCATTTTCCAAACTTTTTATTACAACACATTGCCGTAATTCTTTATCTCTGAGCTCCCTGCTCTGTGGGAAAGTTATTGCTTTCCTCTGACAAGTCTCATATGGGCATGCTTTTATAATTCAGTGATTCTATTTCCATGTGAATAGCCATCTAAATGCGTGTAAATACCCACACACGTGATAGGAGGCTTGGGTAAAGCAGAGAAGTTGGGAGTCATTATTCCATTTATCATTAGTCATTGTCAATCTGTTACTGTGTCTTATTGTAGGAGTGCATCCATAGGGAAGGAATACAAGATAGCATTTAGTACTCTCCGTGCTTTCATACTTCCACTGGTGATGTAAGAATGGATTTTTCATGTATAAGGGAGATAACTGCATAATTTTCCACAAGTAAAAATTTCTCAATCATTCCTACCACTTTCCAGAAAAAACCTGAGAACATATTTAGCGAATTTACTATTACATAGTTAATATTTTGTGGGTGTCTATGTCCACTAGTGTTGATTCCAGTAAGATGATAGTTTTGTAAACTTTTCTGTTGTTTCTGCTGCTATGATATAGAAGTTCTTCATTTATGTATATATTTGCTTTGTTACTAACCTAGTATCCAGAGATTTCACTGACTTCATTTAGTAATTTTAATGATTTTTCTCAAGATTCTTTTCAAGTTTGGAAAGACCCAAATGATCTCATCTGCAGGCAATGACAATTTAGTATTCCTTTACTTTCCTGTATGTCTTTTACTTTCATTTCTGACCCATTTGCATTATTAAAACCTCCAGTATACCCTTCAATATAATTGGTGAAGAGGATGTTCTTGGCTCATTCCCTAAATGAAAGAGTAAGATTATTTTTCTAGTCATTATTTCCACTTTTAGTTTGCTAGGAATTCCATTTGGTTTTTAAATAAATGGTGATGTAATGCTACCAAGGGCTTTCTGGATCCATCTATATGCATTTGCACTTTTCTCCTTTTACTTTGTTCCTGAAATAGACTGATTTCCAATTGCTCTCTTGAGATATAGTTCATTTTCCACACAGGTGAACTTGTCTTTAATTTTTATTATATTTACCGAATTGTATCATTGCTGTCCTTAATCTATCATATCACTCTGAAAGGCAATGCTTGCCCTACTTGTGCTGACTCTTCATTTTGTATTTTATGTGCTGCTTGTTTCCATGAGCATAGGTTTATAGGGTCAATCAATGTTGCAACTTGCATCCTGCTCTCGTTTGGATCTTAAATGTAAAGGAATGTGCCATGGCTTGGTCCCTAGTCTCTGGCTCTATTGGGAGGTGGTGGACCCTTTAAGAGGTAAAGACATTACTGGGGGGGAAATTAGGTTACTGGAAGAGTGATATGAATCTTGAGACTCTCCCTCTCCCTCTCCCTCTCCTTGTACTCTCCCTTCCTCTTTTCTGTCCTTCCCCTCCCCCATCCCCTTTCCCCTCCCCCATCCTGTCCCCCATCAAGAGAGTGGGTAAAAAGAGAAATGAAACATTTAAACTTTCCCTGTCTTTTGCTATCTTTAAGTTACTTAATATATTTCAGAGGGAAATGACAGGTGGTTTGTTCTCTGTTCTTAGTTGACTTAATAAATTGTCTCAATCATTTTTCTTCTGGAGTAAAATTTTAAGTTTGTTAAGTATGGGAGTTTCCCCCCATTATTATGCTGCTGTTCTTATGTAATGGAATCCCAGGCAAACAAGCCAGGACCCAAATTTCCCTGGTATCTCCTTCCAGCACCACGGTATAGCCAACCCTTCCCCATCATGGGCAGAGGCAGCCTCAGGCTGTGGCTGACTTAAGTCTCATCAGAGTATGGAAGCACTGCTCCATTCCCTCTGACGCTATTATGCCTCCATCACAAATTGCAACACACACACACACACACACACACACACACACACACACACACTCTGCCTGTCAACATAGATTTATGCAGTTCTCCTTTAAACCACAAAAAAAGATGCAATGTGAAAATGTATTTTTATACTTGTTAACATACTGAAAGGAAGTTTTTACACTGGATATATACTTAGCGATATAATAAAGAGAAGCTTTTCACACAGCTGGGCCAAAGAACCATGAGATATGCTAGATAATATGAGTCGATTCATCCTACCCTCTCCAGTATTGAGAATGTGGGTTATTGTCTTTATTATTACCACTAAAACAGGAAGCAAGCAATGGGACTAAGGTAAGTTATGATGCTGTACAGCTCACTGGGATTACTGAGTTCTGCCATTTTTCTGACATAAATGACTTTCAGGTTGCTACAAATTTTTGATTCATGTCAGAGTTCTGGAAATTTTTGCTCTGAGTTTTCCCAAGATTTTTCTTTTATTCATTGCTTTCACAGAACTGACATTTTTCAGAGTTCATTCATGATATATTGTGGTTGTTACACAAACCATGCAAATGCAGTAATTGAGTTCATCCTTTCACTTTGTGTGTTCCTGAGAGCTTTGTTTAAAACTACTGACTATGAATGACTACTTCATTTTGTTGTAGGGAACAGAGATGACTCCATTTTGATTAGGGAAACATGGTAGGAAATGTTGGGGGGTGTAGATTAGGTCAACCTGACCCCCAAATTCTGCCTCTGTAAATGGCTTGCTTAACTGGTTCGTTGCTTGCTCTACCCCCTACGACAGCCTCCTACATCTGTGCTATGCTTTTACCTTTGTCAACCCCAATTTGAGGATTGCTAGGCATCATGGTGGCAGCTCCCTAGTCTGTGCTGGGTCCCTGGCCAGTCAGCCCACTTCTTTAGGGGCGTAGTTTCAGCTCCTGAGTCTGTGCTAAATCCCAGGCCAGCACTTTGCTTTATGCTTCCCCAGTAAACCCATCTTTTTGCTGGAGACTGTCTGAGTGGTGAACTCTTGTGGGGACGTGGAATCTCGCCGTCCCTCACCCCATAACAGTTTTATCTCCTCTTCTTCCTCCTCCTCATCCTCTTCCTCTTTCTTCTTCATCTTCATTGATCTATGTATTTGTTTTAATGCCCGTACTACTTTTGACTGCTATGTTTTGAAATCAGTGTGGTCTGTCTAGTTTTGTCCTGGTTCAAGACTGATTTCCATAATCAAGGTCTTCTGTAGTTTCATATTGAAGATGACTAACATCTTTTTTTTTCTTAAATGATTTTCTGGTCACATAGTAGATTTACTGTTTAGTTCTTGATTTCCACAACTGTTACACTAATTTACATTGCCAATAACTATGTATAAAGTTCTTTTTTCCCCACACCATTTCCAATACATATTACTTTTTTCCATCTTTGATAACTTAAATCATTTTTATAACTTACATAAGAATACAAAGTAATATGTTCATTTAATTACAGAATATCTCTCTCTCAAGGCTAGGTTCTTTTTAAAATTTGTTTTATTATCTTTAAGTAGTTATACAAAGGAGTTCCTATTAACCAAGGTAACTTACGAATACAATGAATGTTGATCAATGTCACCCCTTTTGACATTCTCCCCCATCCCTCCTAACCTCCTCCTTTCCTCAAGTTTCTTAATTTTGTAGGATATGCATTGAATTCTTGACCACCTTCTCTCTCCCTTCTCTCTATTCGTCTACCTTCTCCCCTTGACCTCATTCCATTTTCTTGATTCATTTTGGAGAAATTAGGAATGAAAGGTTTTTGGAGTGTTTTTTAGTTTTTTCTTTTTGAGTAGAGTAGCCTAAAAACTCCCCTAAGAAAGTCACCTACCTGCTGAGGTTCTTCAAGTAATAAAATCATCACAGTCTTTCACAGATGCATTCTGAAACATATACATTCTCAGCAATCATACGTATCACAGAGAAGTTCTTAGAACATTTTCAAAACTTAAACTTCTTGCAATGAAGATTAATTGTATATATTAATTTCGATAAACACTGTTGAAAGAGACTGCCTGAGATTCATTTATTCATCTAACTTCAAACATATTTTTGACTCTTTGTCCTTTAGGTATTGTCTTCATAGGCAAATGTCTCAAAGATATATCACTTGGCAAACCAAGTTAGGTCTATAAAAAAATTCCTCATCTTATATGAATTTATTTTCCTCTTAAATTCATTTCTAGTTTTGTTCTCAGGCACAAAAGACAGAGCAATGACATGCAATAATATATTACTCCCTAAAGAATTACTCATTATCCTTTAGACATTCATCAACTGCTATTAAGCATTTTTGAAAAATGCAAAAAGCACAGCTAGTCTGTGACACAAGCACTCATATAATTAGTAGAGTGCTTATAATGACTCCAAAAAAAATGTCTCAACAAAGAGAAAGATGAAAGTCTTTGGGAAGATGTAAAAGACTGAAGGAAGTATAATTACTTTATTTATTCTTCCAACCATCCTGTTTTGAACAGACTGGTGTTAACATAAATCTCAACTGGGTTCTCTTGGAATACTTATCTATTGAAATGTCATTTTGTAGACACTGATAGTCTTAATGGTTCAGAAATCCTGGGCTGGGAATCCTATTTGAAGTGAATATTCTTTGGCCACAGGCATGAATTCTAATAAGAATCGTGCCAATAAGTTTGTATTCTATGGTGAATGAGCATGTAAAGCCATAAAAGTACCAGGTGATAAAGAAAGAAATGAAGAAAAGAAAAAGCTGTCTTTTGGGAAATATAACAATGTTCCTGAGAAATGGCATTGAAATTTTTATTTTTTCTTATTATTTTCCTCAGGGTGTTTTTTGAGTCTCATGTTCATCCTTGTGTGTGTGTGTGTGTGTGTGTGTGTGTGTGTGTGTGTGTGTGTGGTGACATTTCGCAATATCCATTAGTTAGGTTTATTTGTGGATGTGTTTTCTCTCAGAAATCCAAAATGTCATAAGGAAATATTCAGTTTTCTTTCTTTCTTTCCATCCTTTCCCCCATTCTTCTTCCCTTTTGTTCTTTCCTTTCTCCTACTTTCTTTCTTTCTTTGGCTCCTTCCTCTCTTCCTATGCCCCCTCCTTCTGTCTTTCAAGTATCAACTAAAAACACAGCAAAACATTATGTAGTTTCAGATAGTTTGGGCAATGTTTATTTATTCTACATTCTATGTATGGAAGAACTCTTCATTTCTGACCTAATCAGAACTGCCGATGACCCTCTTGGCATTTTGAAAATATGTCCTGTATGTGTTCAACTTGAATCAACTCTACCGCTATTGTGCCTAACCCACACCCCAATGCCATTGAGGAGAATGACGCGAGCTTCTCTGATTCTTTCTAACACCTTTATCCATCTGTTCACCATTTGTGTATCTTTTGTTGCATATCTTGAGGTCTTACATAAGCTGGACCTATCTACTTCACTTTTATACTTTATTTCTGCTACTGCAATGAAATATGACAATAGAAGGTATTATATTATGTAGCTTAGACTACCCTTGAACTTGCCTCCACCCCCTGAGTGCTGGCATTAGGCATAAATGACCATACCAGCTTATATTACATTCTCACTAGGTTAAATAGATGTCTGGTTTTTTTTTAATATGGATCTGACAAAATTGAAATGTCTTCAGTTATAAACAATATACTTTATATACCACTTCCATAACTTTGTATTGCAAAGACATCCTTTACTTAGACAAAATTCACAGCATGTAACAGAGGAAATTCATCTTACAATACGATTGTCTGGGTGTAAAATCTGTCTTTTACAATAACAAAAAAAGTCAACTGTTAGTGTGACTAAAGAATTCCTAGTTGAAACACCATATAAGTCCACCCAGAGGACAGTTTTGACTCAGTCCATGAATATGAATTAATGGCAAGCAATTAATACCAGAACAATAGGCTAAAAATAAAGTGAATTTCAGGAACAAATTTACTTTGTCATGGAAGATAGCGAATTCAGAACAGCACTTCTTAACATTAAACTATCTTTTCTGAAAGCTTCTCCCTGACCCTTTTGATACATTTTATAAATATATGAAATACAAACAAAAAGAATTAGAAGAAATGGTGACAATAATATCATAGCATGTCAAATTGCTATAAATGTTTCTAAATAAGGAAAGTGCTGGATAGTCAATATGTCTGGCTTTATTAAGCTACCAACTCGGTGATTGGATCCCTTCAGTAACCCTAGGAGTGCAGCTCATCCAGGGATGTTCCTGTTTGAACATCTGCTTCAGAGGCTGACCCACATGGCTGTACTTACTTCACTGTGAACTGTGTCTAATTAGAGATAAGCAGTGGTCTTTGAAGATCCACAGGATCTTACAAGCTCTGTGACCCCATCAGATGAATTTGATGCCTACAGGGAAAGTGCAAAGAGTTCCAAATTTCTCCTTTAATAGAGCTAGGCAACTGCAATCCTCTCCAACATTTTACAAGCTCTATAAATGAATGTCTGGCTATTGTGTGCAGAATATCTCTCTCATCGTTGTTTTGAGTGGATATCTGTTCAAAAATTCCCCACCCCCTTCTGTCTCCCCTCCCCCCCCCCCTCTTTGCTGAAGGCTAGCACTCTACCACTTGAGCCATACTGCCAATTCTGGCTTTTTCTGTGCAGGTCTCAGAGCTTCATGCATGTTAGGCAAGCAGTCTACCAGTAGGCCACATTCCCAGCCCCCTTTCTCTTTTTAACTATGCATTTTTGTTTTTACTCTTTCTTTCTCGTTCTCTTTTTTTTTGTTTCAGTTCTGGGGTTTGAACTCAGAATTCGGGTGCTAATCTTGAGCTTTAATGTTATAACACTTAAGCCACAGCTCAATTTCTACAGTAGTGAATTAAACACTACCAGAACATGCTGGAAAATCACAATGATAGACAATGACGCTAGAGGCTCAATAAATAAAGCCAGGAGCTGCTGGCTCATGCCAATAATTTTAACTACTCAGAAGACTGAGATCTGAGGATGGTGGTTGAAAGCCATCCTGGGCAGAAAAGTCCCAGTGAGAAGCTTATCTCTAATTAACTGCTCAAAAGAAAAACCAGACTTCTGAAGCTGTAGCTCAAAGTGGTAGAGCACTAACCTTGAGAATAAAGAGCTCAGGGGAAGCACCTAGACCCCAAGTTGAAGCCCCATGACTGACAAAATATGAAATAAAGAAAAAATAATAAAGAAAGAGAAAAGAATAAATGCTGAATATGGTCTTGGATATTTTCTGAAGTGATTTGAAGGCATATAAAATGAAAGAACAGTACAGTTATAAATAATTTAAAACAAGAGGAGCTGAAGCTCTAAGTTTTGAGAACTTATTTTCACCTAATATGGATTCATCTCCAGGGAAGAAACTCTACAACAAGCTCAGCAGGATGCCAGGGCACTGCGGTACAAGCACTTGCGTCTGGTGTGCAATATATACATATGCATGAAACAGAAATGTAGCATTTATGGTAACTGCATTTAAACTCTGCTTGGAAACCAAAGCACTATCTGATTACCTTGTACAAAACTGTCACAGAAGGATGGCTGAAAATCATCTCATTTTAAAAGAATAATTCCAAAAGAACAGAATCAAATTCCTTCCTCTTGGAGAATAGTCTTTGTTCCATTTCTGAAGAATTATGGAAAATGAACCTAAAATCATAGAGAAATAATTTAGTAAGGTTTGTTGCTGATAAAAATTTTTAAACCACTTCAGGGGAAACAATGCTCCCAGCAGAGCCATTATAGAGATTCCAAGAGAGAACTAACGAGACATTTCCCGTTGTGTTCATGTTCTGCTAATAACACCTCTAACTATTGTTTGTGTGGTTTGAATGTTCAGAAAACATGGTGAGATTATGTTACAATTTATTTCTGCTTACCAGAAAATTTTCAGCCTTAGGTATCACTAGGTAAAAATAACACTTATATACCCATAGTCATCTCTGGAGACAATTTTTAAAGTTTATACAAGCTAATGGCAGATGGACCCTCTACTATATTGTTTCTCCATATGGAAAGATAAACACAGTATAATACCAGGCAAATAAAATTACAAACACTTTCTCCCACTACAACTAGAATGACATTACATTGAAATGTAGTATTAACAAAATACCATTTCTACATAATATCAGTACAATCACCATTTATAATCATAATGGGCATAAACTTTAAAATATTAATATTTTCATAAAATGTTCATTTCATTCCTGGTAATTAAAACTGATAAGATTTACTCTGGCCTTTTTTTCTTTTTGGTTTAAGGTGTTATTGTAAACTGATGGCATTCTATTGAATTAAGTTTCCATCTTCTGAGTCTTGATTATAATAGGTCATCAAGCAAACACTGTAATGAGCAAAATGCGTGCATTCAATTTCCTCCAATAAGAACCATATTCTTAGTCAGTCTATAACTATTCTTTCTCTCTCCAAATAGGTATATTCGACTTGTTTTATGAGTGATCAATGCAATTTTCTTATATATGTATTCCTCTACCTTTTATTGTATTTTATACATCACTTGTAGAAAACACATATTTATATGTGTGTATGTATATGTGTACATGCACATAAGTATATACATACTTGTGTGTATTTGTGTGTGTGTGTGGAGAGAGAGAGAGAAAGGATAGGCATAAACTGTGTAAGGAAATCCTGAGTGGCTCATAATTCTAACAGTAAACTTTAAAAGTGTATGTTACCTCTTTTTCCCTTGTCGTGATATAAGGGCTTGGACTCAGCCCCCCACACTCATCTTTCTTGCTCTTGGCTGGTGCTCTACCACTTGAGCCACACTTCCAGTGGGGCATTTTGCTAGTTAACTGGAGATGGAATCTCCTGGACGTTTCTGCCTGGCTTGGTTTCTAGGCTTAATCTGATCTCCACCTGCTGAATAGTTAGGATTACAGGCTGGCTTCTTCATCTCTCTTCTTCTAGTGCATTGTGAAACTTTTTTTGTTAGCCTAGACTTATGATTCCTCATAAGTCCTGTAAGTTATATGACAAAAATGAGTTAGTTTACATGTATAGATCACATTTTATCTCAGGAAGCAATGGTATAAAGCCTGATTCCTCTTTCTTTCCTCACATTCTTTTGGTGCAATTTCCCCTCACAGTGATGGTATTATGGAGTCTTTGGGAAGCTGACTAGGTCCTGAGGGCTCCACCTTCCTGAATGGCGTTAGTAAGCTGACCTGGTACGGATGTCCTAGGAAGCTCATTCACCCCTCGCCTTCTCCAGGTGAGAATACGACGAATCCTCACCCACCACTGACTCTACTTGGTCCTTGGCTTTGGGTTGGTGGCCTCCCAAACTGTGCTAAATACATTTCTGTGTATAGAAGCTACCTAATCTATCGTGCTTCAGCCACTCACATGGCTCCCATTTCCATTTCTATAGGACTCTCAAGGCCAAGGCATTCCCCTATCCTTATGTCAAAGGCAGGAATCATTTAAGCCTTTGTATTGGTGACTTAGCTTATGAGAACATCGTGCTACACTTCTTCATATGTTATCCCTTTAATTCTTTCCATAAATCAATGAGTTGTGAAGAATTATAACAACAAAGAAAATCAAGAAGGCCAGTTATACACAACTACTCACTGTTAATAACATGTTCTTCCTTAATGCCAGTTTTGTCTGATATCAATGATACTTTATCCTTATTTATATATTCACATGTTAGGCATTTTTATCCATTCTCCTATGTCTATAGTTTATAATTACACTATAGTTTGACCCTACATTTGCCTATTTTATAATTTCAAATATTAACATGCCAAGCTATTTTCTCGCATTAAAATACCTTGAGCCAACCAGACATCGCCCCATACCCCCAGCCCAAGGTAAATACTATAGCTTAATTGTCCAATACTAACTTGTTCAGTCTTGCTTCCTTCCCCACTCACTGTTTCCATAGAGCTCACAGCAAAGGCTTCTGTACTGTAATGTCTCCTGACCATCTCTGGTACTTTCACAGTGTTACCAAGTGTAGGGGATGGTTATTCCTTTAAGACCTGGGGTGTTTGGCTGCTGGCCCATCCCACCTCCTTCTGGGCTCTGCCGGAAGAGATGCCAAAACAGTCCCTGCCTTTCGGCTGCGGGCACGTGTGTCATGATGGTGCCAGGCCTAGCCAAGAGGCTGGGCCTCTGTGGGAAGTTCCAGTGACATCACCATGATGGACGGTTCATTAGCCAATCGTTGATCCCCAGTTAGTCCCTCCTCTTCCTGCCACCATTACTGTTATATAAACCCCTCCCCTGATTAAAAATCTTTGGAAGAAGCTCTTGAAGCATCCCCAAAGGAGCCCAGGTGTCCCGTGCCTTTGTTCTTAGTGAGTCAAAGGGGAGGAAGGGCATTTTCATGTTCACACACGGGTTCGAGGCTTTCATGTGACCCTCATTTTGGCCTTGCTACCTGCTGGTCAGGCAGCTCGTGCGTGAGAATGAAAGGGGTCACACGGGAGGCGAACAGACAGACCGCCCAAACCAAGCATGGAGTAATACATCTCCTTAGCTTGTGAAGTGGAAGTAATAAATGTGGCTTTGAAAAACGGGTGTCTACATATCTGCCACTTTACTATGCCTTATTAAAACAAATCTGGAGTATATTTATAGGTAGTTAGATATGGATATCGATATGTACATAGATATTGCTCTCTCTGCTTTGAGTAAAAAAATAAAATGGAGAAATTGCCATTCAAACCCTTCTACTTGTTATCATTGGCATTTGATCTGGGGCTAGAATATATTGATTACATTTTGTAATGGAAGTAGCAAGCAGTGAATAAAAACTTGCAATGACTTCCCCCCCTGGCATGTAGAAATACATTTTGAAACAGGCCGCATGTGGTAGCAGCAGCCCTCTAAATTTGAGAACCATGTATGCGTTCATTCTTTATCACTTTCTGAGAGCTAAAATTTGATGGACTGTCTAGCAAACATGTAAACAATAAAGTTCAGGGCTATTTATCTTTGCCAAGAATATAGATTCTGTCAATTAGAGACTGTACTATTGTTAAAATTTAAAGAGCACAATAGATTGCTAGGAAATCATTCTTGACAAATCTTAGAGCATCTTGGAAGTCTGTCCTTTAGATATTTCTAATCTATAGGGAATCAATAAAAGTTAATTTTCTCATGCAATTAAAAACCTCCGAGGTGTTACTGAAGTAGAAATAATGACATACAAATAGTTTCCTTGCTTCAAAGTGTATCATTCTATACTGTTTAGCTTGAGATGCTGAGGTTGTTAAGGGATAGCTGTGTATTTGTTTCTTTGTGTGAAAACATTTCACATGGGAAAATAGAGAATTGAATCATTCAAGTTCTTACTAATATAGCAAATTGAGCGCCTCTCAAGATCTCAACTATTTATAGACATCACCTCTAGACCCAGACTCTTCTCAGTGTAGCCCGAAGATATGCAGTATGCTTAGCACCTAGGAATCCATTAGAAATGGAGAATCTCCGGCTCCACCTCAGACTTCTGAGTCTGAATCAATATTTTTTAAAAAGTCTGTGGTGACTTGTATGCACATTAAAGTTAGAGAGGTACTGCTGTAGAATTATCTTTTATATGATTTGGTTCATAGAAATTCAAGCCTCATTTTCCTAATTGCATTCTTTGGAGAAGAAATATGACAGACACCACTTGAATTCTGTATCCCTTCCCCTTCCCGGCATAACACTGACTTGCTTTGGATGAGGAGCCACAGAAGTGAAATGTCAGAAGTCTTTCTTTAGACTAGATAATAATCTATATCCACCAAAGATTTCAGACTTAAAAAAAAAGTGCATTCAAGTGACCTTTTCTGTTTCTTGAAAGGTTTTGGATTATGTACATAACCATTATGTCAATATGTAGAAACAAACAAAATGTGGACGGATGAAGTCTCCATGAAGGAGACAGAGAGAATAAAGAAAATTAATGGCAATCAAAAACATGCATACTTATGTATAACCACACCTGTGTTTTACTAATTCATAAAAAATGTATAAATGGGATAAAAAGTTAACCTGGTTTTTTCCTTGATTTACAAATAAAAATAGAGTGTGCTAATTCACTGAACTTACAAATTTTATTGAGCCTTTGGAGGTATGAATGCACAGGTTAAGACTTTATTTTGGGGTGATTCTAAACAAAGAACAGGTTTTTAAAATAAAGGGATCACATCATTGGGTAGCAAGCAGGTAAGATAGGCAAACAGAGAAAAGATATGACCAATACTTTCTCCCAAAGAAAATGTCAGACTCCAGAACAGAAATTAAACAGATGGCCATAAGAGAACTAAAGAACAATGCGTATTTTTCCTAGAGTGAAGAATTGCTATAGAACATGCCTCAGAATTTCCATACCACAGAGGTTTTCAGATCCTTGGAATGGCATTCTAACTTCTACCATCCTGCCTACCAAGCAACTATGTAGCAGTTTGCTAAAGTTTGCTAAAGGAAAGATCCTTAGGTAACATGAAAGTGATAGCTACTTTTTATGACTACTTTAAGGTAGGCAATCTTCCATTCCAGGAAAATTACATGTATATCTAAGATATACAAGCCACGATAATTGTTTTAATGACGATTGAATGACACAGGGAAAGGGCTTAATAATTACCCATGTCTTTACATTTCTAGTGCCCTTTGTTCCTCTGTGCAAATCCTTTTCCCTATCTTGTTTCATTTTCTCTGCATACGATTTTTCTGATTCTTCTCGCAGCACAAGATTGTTGTTGATTTCTTTCAGTTTTTGTGTCAGAAAAAAACACTGGCCTCCTTCTTTAAAAATTGTCCCTGAGTAAATTAACTCTAAGTTAGTAATTTGACATTTCATTTATTTGTTTCCTTTCAGTACTTGAGAGAGATTTCCATACTAAGATTTGCTTTGATTTATAATTTGGTTATTTTTATATGTACTGGGGATTTGGAGGGGATGCTTTATCTTACAGTTTCTTGGAAGAATGATTGAATATCATGGATGTGTGGGCTGCTAGCGTTTTCAAAATAAAATTTGGTCATTGTTCAATTAATTTTCCTTCCATTGCCTTATCTGGAACACTTCTTAGTTTATATTTGTTATTTGAAGTTGTTCCATTTCTTATAGCTGGTCCTCCTCTCCTTCTCTCTCTATGGTTACATCTCTCTCTCTCTCTCTTCCCCTCTACATCTGTTTACCCTTTCTGAAATTATCAGATAAATATTTAGAAAACAGATTTCTATGCCAGGTTAAAACCAAAAATGCTATGTATTCTTTAGTTATATGAATAAATTCCATTTTAACACATAACAATGTTAAATTTTATTGACTTTGCCAGGAATGTTTTTTGCATGGATCTAAACAAGTATTAAGCATTTGTGATGAAATAAAGGAATTACACAATCGAACTATTTAGAATACTAACCAATTATATTGCCACTGCACATACTCTATATTTTTTTGTGGTACTTTTGTTTGAAGTCAGGGCCTTACACTTGCTAGGCAGGCACTCTCCCACTGAGCCTTGTCTCTAGACCTTGAAATAGTTTGGTTTTTTTTGGCCAGTCCTGGGCCTTGGACTCAGGGCCTGAGCACCTTCCCTGGCTTCTTCCCGCTCAAGGCTAGCACTCTGCCACCTGAGCCACAGCGCCCCTTCTGGCCGTTTTCCATATATGTGGTGCTGGGGAATCGAACCGAGAGCTTCATGTGTTGGAGGCAAGCACGCTTGCCACTAGGCCATATTCCCAGCGCCCGACCTTGAAATATTTAATTCATGAAATACATATTAAATCAGAGAGAAAATATAAAATTATTCTTCAGTTTTCTTATTTGTACATCAACACATCATTCAACTCCTGAAGGCATTAAGGCATTAATAACTTGGTAGTTAAAATATTATTCTCCAAATGCTTTTTCTTAAACCATATAGCCTTTTCCCTGAAAATTAAAACCATTTATTTTGATACCTAGCTTGCTCTCATTGAATGCATTAACTTATTTTCTGGATATAGTTAAGTCAAAAAAAATAATAATTTGAGACTGTTCAACTATCAGACTGTCCCAGGGGTAACATATTATTAGAGAGCACAGCTGTTGACTAAATATACCAGATTGTTAGACCATGCATCAGTCCAGCTGAATGTGCCAGCTTGAGAAGATTAAACCTGTTTATTAATAATGCAACAGACCTCATTAGATACAATCTTCGGAAAGCAGTTTCATCCAGAATGGACACTCAGTTAAAAAAAAAAAGTATAAGGGAAGCATTTAAATATTAATGATTTTTGTTGTTGTGTTGTTGTTTGATTTCTTTGTTCTTGTTGTTCTTGTTATTCTTGTTATTCTTGAACACTGTTTGAATGCTGGGCTGGAGCACTATTCCTCAGCTTTTTCACTCAAGGCTAGTGCTCTACCACTTTGAGCCACAGCACCACTTCGGGTTTTCTGGTGGTTACCAGGAGATAAAAGTCTCATGGACTTTCCTGCCTAGGCTGGTCCAGTTATCCTCAGATCTCAGCCTCCTGAGTAGCTAGGATCATAGGCATGAGCCAATAGGGCTGGGCTTTAAACTGTTTTTGTAATAGGCATTTTCACTTTCCATATGAGGGCAGACCAGATGGCACCTGTCAGGGCACCTGTCCAGAAGGGCAATCTCATAGTTGGCCACAGGATCCTCACTGACCAAAGCACACTGACACTTACGTTAGTCAAGCTTTCCAACTTCACTTCTGCCTCAGCTCCTGCTCTCACTGAGCCCTCCATTTGGAACATTGCTTGATGGAGCTTCCTCATTGCTACTTCTTTTGGGTTAATTAGGGTGTTAAAGGTTTGGCTCCCCAGTTGGCTGACACTGAAAAATGATTACATCATAAGGGATCCCAAATAATAAGTAGAATAGCCCACAGATGGATTCGTAATTGGATGACATTATTGAGGGAGAATGGAAACTTTCCGAAGTGTAATCTAGTTGGGAGAAGTAGATGGACAGGGGTGCATCCTTGGGTTTTGAGCTCTCCTGGACATCTCTCTTTCTCTCTCTGCTTCCTGGCTACCAAGAAGTAAACAACCTCCTCCTTCACACTCCCAACTTCCATGATGTTCCATCTTACCACAGGCCGGGAGTAATGGAACCAGTAGACCATAGATTGAAACTGAGACCAAAATAAATCTTTCTTCTTTTACGTTGTTTTCTTCCCCCCTCCCCCACAGCTATGCAAAAGCGACACAGCATATGAAAACCTATTAATCTCGTCAAGTCTGGGAACCAGGCACAAACATGATTAATTTGAACCATTTGTTGAATCTGTGAGGCTTGGAATAGGAATAAAGTAGTTCAAAGCAATACCTGTGAACTGTTCCAACAGCACCCACTTTTTGGAGGAAATCTTTGGACTTCATGATACTTTTATTATGTTTGACCTGTTTGCTGGCTCATAAGTCACCTAGCAGAGCCTTTCTTCATATTTGACCATGACTTCCAATCATTCCCTTTTCCAAAACTAATGGCAACAATAAACTACCCATAAACAAATTAAAATATTTTAGTGTTAATATTTTTAAATAGCTTATTCACACAAGTCAAAACACGAAAATTTCAAGTGAGTTAACGTTTGATTGAAGAATTGTAGGTCCAATTCATCTGAGAAAAATAAGCCTAAGCAAAGCCTAAACTATTCATTCTTAGGATGCCTTTATTGTAACATTTCATGCATATAAACATACTTTCCCTCAGTAAGTCCACTTCTATACACTTCTCTAGTTGAAGCGTGTGTTAGTCCTCTGAGTAAGTAAACATGAAGAACCTCAACCAAACAAACTCCAAGATGTGATTAAATATGATTAAATATGAAAAGCATGTTGGATGCCATCTCTTGTGGGCCACAACTACTTACTGTGGAGAAATTGGGCAAACATGGTGATGAGTTCTAAACTGTGATATCTGTGCCACCATTAACTTCTCTCTACACGTAGTGTTCTATGGGCACAAGTGCAGCTTCCCTGTGAAATTACTCTTTTTTTTAAAGTTTTTATTATAAAACGATGTACAGAGAGGTTACAGTTTCATACGTTAGGCATTGGATACATTTCTTGTACTGTTTGTTACCTTGTCCCTCATACCCCCCTCCCTCCTCCCCCTTACCCTTTCCCCCCCCCCCGAGGTGTTCAGTTCACTTACACCAAACAGTTTTGCAAGTGTTGCTTTTGTTGTTGTTTCTCTTTTTTTACCCTTTGTCTCTCAATTTTGGTATTCCCTTTCAATTTCCTAGTTCTAATACCAGTATACATGGTTTCTAATATACTCAGATAAGATTACAGAGATAGTGTAGATACAATCACAAGAAGGTGATACAAGAACATCATCAATAGTAGAAGCTACAGATACACATGGGATGTTGAAAGTAGTTACAACTGTGATATAACAATCATTTCCACAAAATGGAGTTCATTTCACTTAGCATCATCTTATGTGATCATAAGGGTATAGCTACTGGGCTCTTGTGATCCTCTGCTGTGACTTGCCTAAACCTTTGCTAATTATTACCAATAAGGAAGACCATAGAGTCCATGTTTCTTTGGGGTCTGGCTCACTTGACTTAGAATAATTTTTTCCAAGTCCTTCCATTTCCTTACAAATGGGGCAATGTCATTCTTTCTGATAGATGCATAAAATTCCATTGTGTATATGTACCACATTTTCCTGATCCATTCGTCTACGGAGGGGCATCTGGGTTGGTTCCAGATTCTCGCTATGACAAATTGCGCTGCAATGAACATTGTTGTGCTGGTGGCTTTACTGTGATTTTGTTTGTGGTTTTTTGGATAGATACCCAAACGTGGGGTTGCTGGGTCATAGGGGAGTTCTACATTTAGCCTTCTGAGGAATCTCCATACTGCTTGCCACAGTGGCTGAACCAGTTTACATTCCCACCAACAATGAAGTAGGGTTCCCTTTTGGCCAAATCCGCTCCAAAAACTGTTATTGTTAGTTTTCTTGACATATGACATTCTTACTGGGGTGAGATGGAATCTCAATGTTGTTTTGATTTGCATTTCTTTTATGGCCAGTGATGTAGAGCACTTTTTCATATGTCTCTTGGCCATTCTCATTTCCTCATCAGAGAAGTCTCTTTGTAGGTCTTTAGCCCACTTGATGAGCGGGCTATTAGTTCTTTGCGGGTTTGTTTTGGAGGAAGGTAATTTTTTTAGTTCTGCATATATTTTAGATATGAGGCCTTTGTCCGTTGAATGGCCGGTAAAGATCTTCTCCCAGTTTGTGGGCTTTCTGTTTATCTTGCAAGCTATGTCCTTTGCCGTGCAGAAGCTCTGCAGTTTGATGTAGTCCCATTTGTCCAACCTTTCTTTGATTTGTAGCCTTTCTGGGTCTTTGTTAAGGAAGTTCCGTCCTGCGCCAAGGAGCCCAAGTGTTTCTCCTACTTCTTCCTTTAGTGTTTTCAGGGTGTCTGTTTTGATTTCGAGGTCTTTAATCCATTTGGAATTGATTTTGGTGCAGGGTGATATATAAGGATCTAGTTTTAGTTTGTTGCATGTGTTGAGCCAGTTTTTCCAGCACAATTTGTTAAAGAGGCTATCTTTCTTCCAAACTATTGTTTTAGCCCCTTTATCAAAGATTAAGTAGACGTAGTTCTGTGGGTTCATTCCCGGGTCTTCAATTCTGTTCCATTGGTCTTCAGGCCTGTTCCAGTGCCAATACCAAGCTGTTTTTATTACTATAGCTTTATAATACAACTTGAAGTTGGGTATTGTAATTCCTCCAGCACTGTTCTTTCTGCTTAGGATTGTTTTTGTTATTCTAGGTCTTTTATTATTCCATATGAATTTCTGGATTGCTTCCTCTATTTCATCAAAAAATGGTGTTGGGATATTAATGGGTATTGCATTAAATTTGTAGATAGCCTTTGGCAATATTGCCAGGAGCATGGGAGGTTTTTCCATTTCCTTAGTTCTGACTTAATTTCATTTTTCAAGGTTTTAAAGTTCTCCTCAAAGAGGTCTTTCACTTCTTTGGTTAAGGTTATTCCGAGGTATTTTATGTTTTGGGGGGCTATTGCAAAGGGCGATGCTTTCCTGATATCAGCCTCGGTCTTTGGGTCGTTAGCATAGAGAAAGGCCGTTGATTTTTGAAGGTTTATTTTATATCCTGCAACTTTTCCAAAGTTTTGGATCAGCTCTAGTAGCTTGGGGGTAGAGTCTATGGGATTCTTTAGGTATAGGATCATGTCATCTGTGAAGAGAGAAAGTTTAACTTCATCTTTACCTACTTGGATCCTCTTTATATTTTCTTCTTGCCTGATTGCTCTGGCTAGGAATTCTAGTACTATGTTGAAGAGCAGGGGAGAGAGTGGACATCCCTGCCTTGTTCCTGATTTTAAAGGGAATGGCTTTAGTTTTTCACCATTTAGAGTTATGCTTGCTGTTGGTTTGTCATAAACTGCCTTGATTATATTCAGGAATGTTCCCTGGAATCCCAGTTTTTCCAGGGCTTTTAGCATAAATGGGTGCTGGGTTTTATCAAATGCTTTTTCCGCATCCAGAGATAAAACCATGTGGTTCTTTAGCTTGCTCCGGTTGATGTGGTGGATTACATTAATTGACTTGCGTATATTAAACCAACTTTGCATCCCTGGGATGAATCCAGTTTGATCGTGGTGTATAATTTTTTTATGACTTGTTGAAGTCGATTGGCCAGAATTTTGTTGAGAAGTTTTGCGTCTATGTTCATCAGGGAGATCGGTCTATAGTCCTCTTTCCGTGATGAGTCCCTGCCTGGTTTTGGGATGAGGGTTATACTGGCTTCATAGAATGAGTCTGGAAGTGAACCTACTCTTTCAATTTCATTGAAGAGTTTGAGAAATATTGGTGTGAGTTCTGTTTTGAAGGTCTTGTAGAATTCTGCAGTGAATCCGTCTGGACCTGGGCTTTTCTTGGATGGGAGATCATTTATTGCCGTTTCTATTTCAATACTGGATATGGGTCTGTTTAGGAGGTTTAAATCTTCATGGTTGACTTTGGGGATATCAATTTTTTCTAGGAAATCATCCATTTCTTCCAAGTTCTCGAATTTGTTGGCACAAAGGTTTGCAAAATAGTCCCTTATTATTTTCTGAATTTCGGTTTTTCTGTGGTGATGTTACCTGTTTTATCTCTTATCTTGTTTATTTGAGTGTGCTGCCTTTGTTTTTTTGGTCAGGTTTGCCAGGGGTCTGTCTATATTGTTGATTTCTTCAAAGAACCAACTCTTTGTTTTGTTGATTCTTTCGATGGTTTTTTTTTGTCTCTAATTGATTTAATTCTGATTTGATTTTAATTATTTGCTTCTGTCTATTGATTTGGGGTTTGGCTTGTTGTTCTCTCTCAAGGAAATTAAGGTGCTTCCTTAAATTATTGAGTTGCTGTTTTTCCAGTTTGTTGATGTATGCACTCAGAGATATAAACTTTCCTCTGAGTACTGCCTTTGCTGTGTCCCAAAGGAGCTGGTACTTTGTGTCCTCAACTTGGTTGAATTCCATAAACATTCAAATTTCCGTTTTAATTTCTTCAATGACCCTCTGATAGTTCAGCAGTGTGTTGTTTAGTCTCCATGAATTGTAGCAATTTCTGTGGTGGCTGTTTGAGTTGAGCTCTATTTTTATTCCATTGTGGTCTGAGAGAATGCAGGGAATGGTTTTGATACTTCTGAATTTGTACAGATTTTCTTTGTGCCCTAAGATGTGATCTATTTTGGAGAATGTTCATGTGCTGCCGAAAAGAATGTGTATTCTGTCCTTGCTGGGTGGAATATTCTGTAGATGTTGATTAAGTCTAGTTGGTCGATGCAATTGTTTAGTTCTGTGGTATCTTTGTTCAGTTTTTGGCATGTTGATCTGTCCAGAGGTGATAGTGGAGTGTTAAAGTCCCCAACTATCAATGTGTTTGGGTCTATGAGTGTTTTTAGAGTCAGTGGTGTTTGTTTGATGAAGTTGGGTGCTCCTGCATTTGGTGTGTAGATATTTAGAATGGTTATTTCTTCCTGTAGGAGAGATCCCTTTACTAGTAACCTTCTTTGTCTCTTCTTACCTTTTTTAATTTGAAGTGAATTTTGTCTGATACTAGGATTGCAACTCCAGCCTGCTTATGGGGGCCATTTGCTTGATAGATTTGTTTCCAGCCTTTCACTTTTAGAAGATGTTTACTTTTGCTGCATAGATGTGTCTCTTGGAGGCAGCAGAAAGATGGATCTTGATTTTTGATCCAACTTATGAGCCTATGTCGTTTGATTGGAGAATTAAGTCCATTAATGTTGACAGTTAGGATTGAGAGATGATTGTTTGTTCCTTTCATTATCACTATCTTGTTTAAAGCTGTGTCTTCCCATTTCTTGATCTGATGTTTACTAATTAGGGTTCATTTCTCTGTCTGTATTGGGATCTTGATTATTATCCCTGTATAGTACATCTTTGAAGACTTTCTGTAAAGCTGGTTTGGTGGAGATATATTGTTTCAGTTTTTCCTTACTGTGGAAGACTTTTATTTGACCTTCGGCTATGAAGGAGAGTTTGGCTGGGTACAGAATTCTTGGTTGTTAGTTATTTTTATTTAGAGTTTGCTATACTTCATTCCAGGCTCTCCTTGCTTTCATTGTCTCTGCTGAGAAGTCGGGTAATTCTGATTGCTTTTCCTTTATATGTGATTGTTTTCTTTGCCCTAACAGCTTTGAGTATTTTTTCCTTGCACTCTACTGAACCTGTTTTGATCACAATGTGTCGGTGGGATGTCCTATTCTGGTCTGGTCGATTTGGGGTTCTAAATGCTTCTTGTATCTGTATAAGCCTTTCCTTCTGGATATTTGGGAAGTTCTCAGCTAATATTCTGTTAAATAGGTTGCCTATGCCATTAACCTCTTTCTCCAAGTTTTCCTCAATACCTATTATCCTTAAATTGGGCTTCCTGATCGTGTCTTGAATCTCCTGTAGAGATCTGTTTTGTTGATTGGACTGGATTGGTATTGATTTTTGATCTTTCTCCATAGAATCTAAGGAATCTTCAGCTCCTGAAATTTGATCCTCTGCTTCAGTTAGTAGGGACTGTAGGCTAGTTACTTGATTTCGAATCTCTTTTGCTTCTGACTGGTCTTTCCTGATAATTTCCATGTCATTTCTTAGGTCTTGTATGGACTTCTTTACTTCATTAACTTCATTACTTTGGTTTTGAGAGTTGTCTCTCAAATCTTTAAGCTGGTTAGCTATCTTTTCATTTGACTCTTGAAGTTCATTTATCTTTCTATTTGTGGATGCCATGAAATTCTCCATTAATTTTTGCTTTGTCTCCTCACACTCTAGAATAATTGACTGAAGAGATACAAACTTTTCATTTATCATGTTTATCAGTAGACTTTGTAGAGCATTTTGAGGGTTCTCTTCTATGTCTTTGATTGACTGCTCTGCTTCCTGCTTGTTTTGAGTGGGGGATAAGACTTCATTGTTTGCCATCTTTTTTGTGTTTCTTCTGCCCATTTGAATTGGGGATGCCAGTCTACCAGCACCTGTGAGCACTGTTTAAGACCCAAAGCAGCCCTTACCAATCACTGTTGTGTAAATCTTACAAGTTCACAATTATGTACAGATACCCTGTATACCTGTCTATAAACTTAGATTTGGTGTTCCTAAAGAATACAATGTCAATATAACAACTGATCCTGGGCCCTGTATTCAGTAGTTACTTATTTACTGTTACAACCCTATACGCAATTCTTGTTTTTATATTAAGTTCTTTTAGGACTGGCTTTCTCTATGAACCCCTTTGATTCACTCGGATTAAGCTGGGATGGATACCCTCTATCCAATAACCAGGAGTCATTGGAGACTGGAGGTCCAGGTAGTAAGTCAGGAGGGTAAGTTGGAGGTAGTAAAGAGAATAGAGTAAAATGTATTGGGGAGAGGAGGTGGTGATTTTGGTTTAGTTTCAGTGACGTGGAAGTGTCGAGAAGAGTAGAATCAGTAGAGAGAATAAGGTTGCAATGATAGATAATGGAGAGTTAGCAGAAAAGAGTGGAGGTGTTCTTCATAGGAAAGTAAGTTTTAAAGAAAGAGAACACAAAGAGAGAAATAAAGTAAAAGTAGTGGGAGACAGATGCACAGAACAGAGAAAAATTATTTAAAAAAGAAAATAAAATAAAAAGGAGGGCTGGGGATATAGCCTAGTGGCAAGAGTGCCTGCCTCGGATACACGAGGCCCTAGGTTCGATTCCCCAGCACCACATATACAGAAAACGGCCAGAAGCGGAGCTGTGGCTCAAGTGGCAGAGTGCTAGCCTTGAGCGGGAAGAAGCCAGGGACAGTGCTCAGGCCCTGAGTCCAAGGCCCAGGACTGGCCAAAAAAAAAAAATAAAAAGGAAAAAAAATCAGAAAAGGAACAACCCAAACAAACAGAAAAGAAAGAAAAAACTTGATAAAACAAACAGGTAAAAATAGAAAACATGGGGGAAAAAAAAAAACCGACGACGTTTCTGAATTGAAAAAAAAATTTTTTTTTTTTTAAGTTTAAGAAATGTTGAAAAGATAAAGAAAAAAAAATGGAGTCTTCCTTGTTTGGGTGGTCTTTCCCTAGTCTCTGGTTTCCTTGTGATGGTCTGCAGTCTATATTCCTGATTGTCTAGGTTTGGCAGAATTCAGCTTGCTCCTCTGTCTGCTGCAGGGCTGCTGCCTTTAACGCCTGCCTTTGAATAGGCTGTGGACTGAGCAGGGCGCGGCGCCTCTGGCCTGTTTTACCCGGCTGAGTGTTGCTTGCCTGTGCAAGGCTTCTGCCTCCTGGGCGGGGCGGCCTCCTTGGCGGAGGTGACTATGGAAAGCAGTTCCTTTTCGGGCTGGGAATTGGGCTTCCTCTGTGACGGGACTGTTTAACTGTCTCAGGTTCCTCTGTCTGGTATTTCCGTGCCGCCGGCGTTAAATTTAGAAGTTCGGGCGGGCAGGGCGGGGCATCTCTGGCTAAGCCGTGGCCCTGGACCTGCCTCCCGCCTGGGCAGGGGGCTTTCTCCTGGGCGGAGCTGGCTCTCACTGGTCGGTCCCTCTTGCCCTATTCAAAGATGGCTAATTTGCCCTCGCTTTTCCCAGGCCCGCTTTAGTTCCAATCTGGTCTGACCCTATGCCAGTGGCAAAGATGGCGCTTTGCTCTGGCGATGGGGGAAGGGCTGCCTTGCCGATGCTGCTCTGTGGGCACGAGTGAGAATATCTTTCGTGGGGTACTCACGCTTTCTCTGCGATTTCAGGTTGTCCGTGCTCAGCTGCCATCTGGAGGATTTCTCTCTGGTCTCCGCTGTGTGCTTTAGCCGCGTGGAGTGCAGGTTGCTGTGCCGGGCGCTGTGCCGGCGCCAGTACTCAGCCCAGAGCTCAAGTCTGTGTTATGGAAAGACCCTCAGGGACCCGCACCCAAGGACACAAACACCGACCACTGGATGCAAGAAGCAAGAGGGTTTTATTCAGGCATGCCCGGGCTCCCAGGTACACGTGACCTCGAGATCCGCAAGGTTCGGGTCAGTGGCTGAGAGCCCCGAGCTGTTTTGGGGGTGACTTTTTATAGAACCTTACAGTCTGTTAGAACAGAGCCCGCGCTTTTTCAGCCAGTAAATTCAAAGTATTATAACTAGGTCTGCACGCAGGCAGCCAGTTCCTTTAAAACAAATCATACATTTTAGCCAATCATCCCTTAGCAGGGAGTGTGCTGAGTTGCATATCTTCGGCCCTTGGTATGAGGGACTGACCCTTATCTGAGTCAGCACATGTTGTTTGTTCAGGCCTGATAGCAGGATTAGCTTGTGAGGTTACTACTTAGTTACCAAGGGGAGAGGGTAGGGTAAGTGATAATATAATTTTCTTAGCAAAGCATATTTGTACAGAAGCCAGAAACTGCTTGGTTAGACACAAAATTCCGCTCCCTAACAGTTATCAGACGTGCAAAGTCCATTTTTCCTTTCTGGCCAGAATCCCTGTACTATTACAACTTACGCTGGTTGTATTTCCAGTGGTAAAAGTTTCTATGGGGTGAGAAAACTGCGGAGCTGGAGGGAGCTGAGCTAGTGCACTGCAGCTCCTCTGCTGTCTTTCCGGAAGGGAAATTACTCTTTTTTGTGTTGTATTTCTTTAGACTACTATCAAGTCTTGTTCATATTTTTATCAACAAGACCCAGCTCATCTTAGAACAAATGTTTTCCGAGTGAAGATTTTATATTTATAATCACCCAAGTGCTACTTTAGTCTTCATTTTTTTGTTGTGCCTCAAGGTGTTTGATAATAGAGGCACCCCTACACATATGCACACATAAATATAGGCAAGGTGGTGTGGTGATTGACAATTCAACTTTTGAAATCAAAGATGTAGATGTTTCTTACTTCTTGGTAAATAATCTTGATTCACTTTCTTGATCCAAATCATCCTTCACTCTTCGTATTTGTAGCTGGCTACAATTTGTAGCTAAATGCTAGCTATAGAAATTTAAAAGTGTATATATTGTCACAGCAACAGTAAGATTTATCTAGCCTTATTAACTAATTTCACATCTTATTGAGGTGAAATATAGAAGGAGGCACAAAAGGATGTAGTCAAAAGGTAGAAGGTATATTCGCTCTGCAGAGAGGTCATAAAGGCATCCAGATGAGCTATTCATGTGGATATTGCTTACTTTTCCACATGTACAACTGCCATTGCAAACTTTAGTCTAAAGGAACCCATCAGCCATATGAGAAAACCAATGCTTAGAAGAACCCATCTCTCGTCTTTAGTTCGGAGACACAGATGCTGGGAAGATAGAAAGAAGGATGGGGGAGACCGACAGAGAAGTCAAGTTAACATTTTATGCCACTACAGACATAGCAAAACAAAACTCCCTTATACAACTCATGGATGCTAATGCAACACGTGGGAAATTTTCTTTAAAGAACATACGTTAACAGTAAAAAGAAGGAAATGAAAGTGACCATATCTCCGTGCTTATTTTTTTTCATTGTCATGTCTTTAGGAAGTGTACCTTCCTCACTTGGTCATTTTTTTTAAAGCCTTCTGTCCATCTTTACCGGATTAGATTCAATATTTACTTCTATTTTAAGGTTCTGTTGCTTTTCAAACTGACCCTAGAACACCATGAGCTTGCTAACATCTCCTGTAATGATGTGACCTTAAAATTTTCATATCATTATTCATCCACCAGACACATGTCATAATAGTTCACTATGACTCTATGTAAATTGTACGTCCCACTTTTATGACTTATTGGCTAATAGTCGTCCATTTGCTGTGGCTTCATTGGACTATAAGGTTTTCAAATAAAACAAAAGTATAAGGTAAACAAAATTGCTAAAATATCTACAAATTCATGCAAGTATATTTAAAAATAATGTGTATACTATTGAAGTAATTCATTTTTTCTACATAAATTTTTACTTGTTGCTATAACATGTACTCTGTATAAAAATAAGGTGTTATATCATACTAATAAGTAAACATTTGTTCTGCCATGTCTTTTCATTATTATCATGATAGAAGTGCTACAAGAACAGTAGGGTAACAGGGCTATGATATTTGTGGGTGAATAAAGTGAGCACGAATCACTGGGTAACTTAAATATTCTCACCATGTTGTAACTATCTATTTTAGCCTTATAAAGAGAAATTGATGAAGTACTCTGAAATGCTCAAATTTGTCTTGTAAATTTAGTGTTCCTGCTTCTTCACCACCTGTTAGTTTTAGTACGTTAATTTGTTTCGGCCCATTGTAAGTAGGTTTAAATCATGTGGTGTTTTTTTAAATTTGGTGGCAGCTATTTTGACTTTATTACAAACCATTATCTTATATCACTGTTTTGTGATAGTTTCCCAGGAAACATGCAACATCATAAATCTCCCCCATCTAAAATCTAAGTGTAATATGGAGGTTCCATTTAGCCTGCTTTTCAGTGACAGATTTTTCTCACATAGGAAGGATAGGCAAAGATTAAATAGCAAATCTATATTGAAAAATACTATAATAATGTTTCCAGCTACAACATAATTTGAACAAGAAATTAACTATTTAATATAATTGATTTTTCAACCTACAGAGAAGAAAATCAGAGATACAAGACTAAAATATCCAATCTAAGGATTAATAAAAGAAGGTAAAGAATGCAGGGAATCTGGAAGATGGAAAATAAACACCAAAGACCAGGGAACTCAAGAGGCTCAGATCACATAAGGAAAAAAAAGCATATGGTAGTTAATGAGTGAGAAGAGAAAACAATGCTTTGAAGAGACACATTTCAATTTGAAAGCCAGTCAACACTAGAGAGCTCCCTTGCACTCACTCTATATTGACTAATTTCTCAATGTATTCCATCAAAGGAATATGTCCTAGTTTAGCCAGTAACCCTAAAGTTGTACTGATGTTGATGACTTACATTCTTAAATAAAATAAAAAGATGTAATATGATCATGAGATTTTGCTGTGGGTAAGTTGTTGGATTTCAAGGTAAGACTGACCTTAAGTAAGACAGAATTAGATGCTATAATCAAGGTAGTCACACCTTTATGAATGTGGTAGATTTCACAGGAAGAGTGTTAAGGGTTTTTTGTTGTTGCTTTATTTTTTCTTATTGTGTCTTAAGAGAAGCTAAGGGAGATAATGACCCAAGCTTCAAAGAAGCAGAAAGAGTAGGAAAATGATGTGATGAGCAGCAAGATAGTAATCACACAGTCTGGTTCCATTGTATTCAAGACATGAAGGAATAAAAGATCCCCAACTTTGAAAGGGTACACGGAAAGTAATCATTTCAACCTGCTAAGGCCTCATAATTCTTCAAGAAGAATTCAAAAGTGTTAGTTTGCCTATAATGGAATAGGAAATTTAGATGGCATTTTGGTAAAAGGTTGTTGAAATGGGTGGATAGAATTAATTTTATTATAAAGAAAAGATCACATCTAGAGAAACAACATATTAATACATCATTTTCCTTATTGTTTCCTTACATAACTAAAATGATTGAATTTTCTGTACAAGAACTTTCAATAAATCTAATTACAGTGAAAATTAACGCTACTAATGAACTCCAGTAAAGCTAAATGTATCTCTGGAAGTAGAGGTCCATAGCCATTTAAATAGTTTTTTATTTATTAGTACATCTTTAGCATAAAGTTAGCTCATTAGGCCCACCTAACAAATTCTTTGCTATTGATCTAGAAGGGCATTTTGACAGAATTATTACCTGCTTGATATGTATTTCAGGTAATGATAACCGTATTTCACTAATTGAGCTAGATGTTTCAGTCAATTATTTCATGGCAAGCAGTAAGCCCTCACATAAACACAAGGCTTAAGCCTTTAGAAGGTTAAACACCTTGGCCCAGGTCAATGTACAATAAATTACCAAGCATGGATTTCAAATTAAAAGTCTGACTCTGCCTCATACCATCAACATGGAACTGCCCTAGAATTGGAATTTACAATTATTATTCTAAAATCACAGAAAAGGGGGAAATGGATTCTTGATCTTTGGTGAAAATCACACTGAAATCAGTTATCTGGGTCTACTACTAGTTAGTGATGCTGGAAGGTAGTTGGTTCAACAGGTCAGACAAAGGTTTCTCGATCATATTACCCTGCCACATAGGACACATGTAATTCTCTCTTCCTTTTTTTTTTTTTTTAACCATTTTGTGCTCCCGTTTGTGTTTCTTTCGTTTTGAGGTATTCAGCATGAAACACAAAGCCTGTCAATAGTGTGCTACAGCTGGAGCCGGTGCGTTTGCTTCTAGTATTTGTTTTCAGATGCAGCCTCACGATGGGGACCGCCCCACCTTCACCCTTCAAGTGGTTGGGATGATCCATGTTCCCAGAGTTTCCAGTTTTCTTATTTTAAAATTTTTTAAAGGTAAATTATCAGAACTTGTAGGTTTGCTTTGGAAATTATAGCATTTTACATATGTAAAGTGACTGATGCATAAATATGATAACTAATCATTGCTGAATACTGCTAAGAGATTTGATTTTGAATATGTGAGAATAGGCCCAAACCTTTACCTACCTTGCAACCAAACACACTCCAATTCACACTCCAAAACTTCTTCTTTCTCTCAAGGTCTGAAAGGCTAACATTTTCTTCATTTAAAATTTGACATAATTCAAAATGCATAAGGGTGAAATCGTGAAAAAAATACAGCTCCTTCACTAGGAAAGAAAGAAAAAGACTGAAAAAGTGTTTATTGCTCCTAGATCTAGATGCACTTTTGATGGTCAAACAGTGTCATCTAGTGAGAACTGTAAGTCAGAATTTCCCTGAGCCAAATTAAAATGCCCAAACAATTCTATTGCAGAAATCAAAATCCTAGGGTTTGGGGAAGGTAACCATTATAACTAATGAGAATGAGACTGAAGAATGTTCTAGATGAATTTATCATACTTTTTAAAAGACTAAATGCTTCAGAAAATCAAGACAATTTTTGAAGACAAGTTCCATGTTTAAAGATAAATAAATAATGGTTTGGAGGTATGCATGTGATACATTTTTGTTGATGTGGTCATTGTTGTGCCTAATTTTCCACTGAGGATGTAAATACCAGTCCCAATGGAAGTGAAGTGATAAATCTGCTTTCCCTTGGTTCAATGTTGACTGTCATTAACTGAAAGGTCAACTATGTTGGAATGCTACAGAGCAGATCATGTGGTGGGCGGAGGTGGCATTCACTTTGGTTTATTGGTGGATGCTCCAAGAGTTACCCTAGCTTTACCCAGTTTTCTGTCTACACACATCCTTGGAAACAGAGATGGCCTCTATCCTCAGCATAAAACATTCACCTTTTCAAAATGACTTGTGACGTATTCTCTAAGATTCTGGTCCCCATCCTGAAAATGTCAATCCATTTTCCACTCACTACTTTAATTTGATGAATAAAAAATTTCTTCATCTGTTCAAGCAATAGATCCCCTGGCAAGCATAAATCCCTTGGTCCAAACCCCATTGCTACTAAAGTGGGGGGGAAAATGTAAAAATGACTTTTGAAACTCTTTAGGGACATAGTGGTTAGAAATCCACAGGCAAGGGTACAGCAGTCACTACTACATCATGCTTTCATGAAAGACCCAGCAGTTCCTTCTTATTTTTCAATCAGAGTTATGTTTTATCCATGTGCTTACCATTAGCAACATCCCTTTTGTACCTGATTTGAGTTTCCCACAAGCCCACATTCCTTTGAGGCATTAGCATTTCCCCCTTGTCTAAAAAGACTCTTCTCAGCATGAATTTACTTCTTCACCCAGACTAGAATTTGAAACTTTGATTACACAGGGCATTGTTATATCTAAAGAAATGAGCAAAGACTTGTAAGAATTTTTGATTCCAAAATTATCACCAAAGCTTGAATTAGCTACATCAATTCATGAATAACTCAGCTGAGCTTAGTAAAAGAGTCATTTAATAGCCTGTGACTTGGACTTAATGCAGTCTGGTTTTAAAAATTAGTTTAAAAGTTTATATTAAAATTTTTATTCAGGTTTATTAAGTCTTCTGAGTTCCTTTGGGAAACTTTGTATAGCTTTAAGTTTTTGATGAAGCTTGAGTGCATTACTTTTCTATTTTGAATAAATTAACAGCTTTGGTGCCTCACAAACATTTGTCATTTGTATATAAATTATAGTTTCAATGCAATTAAGTTCTCTCCCCACATTGACATTTTCTCATTTTCCATAATAACAATTTAATTTTTACAGCATCAGTTTTTTGTTTTTTTTTTTTTTTTTGGTCAGTCCTGGGCCTTGGACTCAGGGCCTGAGCACTGTCCCTGGCTTCTTCCCGCTCAAGGCTAGCACTCCGCCACTTGAGCCACAGCGCCGCTTCTGGCCGTTTTCTGTATATGTGGTGCTGGGGAATCGAACCTAGGGCCTCGTGTATCCGAGGCAGGCACTCTTGCCACTAGGCTATATCCCCAGCCCTACAGCATCAGTTTTTAAAGAGAAATTCCAGGGGACCAACATTGTCCTTGCAATCTGGTTGTTTTGTGTTTTTTTTTTATGATTTTGTTATAATGATCTCAGTTTGTCCAGATCACCACAAGATTGACAGACCCTCTTTTTCACCAGAGCTGAAATCATTCAGTTCTGGAATCTTCCGGTGCCAACCCAATTCACAACACTAAAAATCCTCAAAGTACCAAGTGGAACCCACGTCTATCACAAATACCCACACTGCATCACTACCGCCCTCCCTGAAAGTTCTTGCTTCCTCTCAGACCTGTCCTGCTGGAAGGCGGGGCTTCCCCTGACACCCCTACATTTGTCATTCTCTTGCCAGCACATAGTAATCAGGAGGCCTGGGCCGTCTCCTCTGGCTTCCATGTTATAACTCTAGTTGGTTTTCCAATTCTCCTTCTGAAAACATGTCTCTGGCCATGAGGCCTTGACCTTAGATCTTTGCTGTCATAACTCTTGCGGATTGTAATGTTCTACTGATCATGTTGTACCCTAAATCAGATATATGAATCCAGTCATGAGAATCATATATCATTTTGAGAGGTAGAAATTTGGAGTCTTTATTGGAGTGCTAAGGGTCTGTAGGCAGCTAATTATAAAGACCAGAAGCCAGCAAACACACTTAACACATCTTAGGAAACAGAATCTTGAAGGCCAGAGAGGAAAGAAAAAATAAAAACAATAACAACAAAGCAATTCAGCTCCAGTGGAGAGAAGAGAGTGGATACATAATTCTACATCCACACAATGACATCACACATGGTACAAAAATTCATATGCTTCTATGACCTGACTCAGTAACAATGTTGAACAATATTCAACTAGTGGTTGAGATGGCTGGACTTGAACTGGGATCCCTTCAATCACCATCCCATAAGTTGCCAGTGCTACAGATCTAAACCTCTACACCCAGGTGTTCATGCCTTATTCTCTGGAAAGTGTTTCATGTTTTCAGGAGAACACGGCTATAGTCTATATATGGGGAAGCACTCAGGCAACGTTGTACTGGGAATACTGCTGTAATGTGCTGTAAATGGACAGAATTACTGCATCCACCAAAGATAAAGAATGGAAGCTACTAAATATAAACTTAGAATTGTAACTTCAGCTAGAGTAAGGATGACCTTCTATACAAAAGAAATATGTCAGGAATACACTGAAACCGTCTTCCGTTAATGGTGTATACAATTTGTGGCGAGCCCTCCCTTGTTCTGGGTTGTATATAAATAACCATACCATTGCTAATTTGTGGCAGCGTTTTAGGAAATCCCCAGGAAATTGTACATTTTCTAGGGAACACTATGTATCAGAGTTTTCTTTAGTCATGTCACATCTAAGTAAACTGTGAGGACTTTTTCTAATTTTTCCATAGTATTATCCTCTCCTCTGCCTTAGAAACCTCTATTTGCTGTGGGAGATTTCTTGTCCAGGACACTATTTTACCTAACAGTAATTATTTACTAGTGTCATTAATTTACTTAAGGTTTACAAGTATTAATTGTTGATTTTATTTAATAATTTCTTTTAACTTACCTATTTTCATGCAGTGTTTTTGTTTTATTTGTTGGGCAGTACTTGGGGCTGAGCTTAAGGTCTTGCTGGAGATCAAAGACAAGAGTTAAATGCTAGATGAGTACATGTAAGACATGCTCTTCACTTAGTTAAATCACTACTCCTCTGTTGTTGTTTTTTTAAATAGATTTTTGCAATGCATCCTGGTTTGATCTTGAACTTGTGATCCTCCTACTTTTGATTCCAGAGAGCAAGATTATATACATAAGCACTGCCACAGTACTAAGATTAGAGGCATGTTCTACAAAGCTAGATTTAATTTTTTATAGGTTTCTTAATGAGTCAAAGTAAATCTTTTAATAGTCTGAATGAGTTGTAATGTTAATTTTCCAACGTTGTTGTCAATTATTTTGTCAACTGTTTTGTCAACCTGATAAGATAAAGAATATTTTTATTACCTTAATTGATATTTCTAGAGAGACTAAATGTTTTAAAATATTCATTGGAAAGATTTTTCTAGTAATTTCCTTTTATTTACCTTGTCCCATTATTCCATTATCATATTTTGTCATTTTTGTATTGATTTGTAGGATTTTTTTTTCACCAAAGCCCCGTTCCTGATATAACATTACAAATATCTATTCTTTAATGGTGCTTCTGCCTCTGTCTGTCCCTCTGTCTCTATCTCTCTCCTACACACACACACACACACACACACACACACACACACACACACACACACACACCATGTTTTCCAAATGGTGCTATGTGGATTTTTGTTGTAATCTCACAATTTTGAAGTATTTCAGCTTAAAGTATTCTCCTCCCATTTTCATCTAAGAGTGTTAGAATTGTGCTTTTCTACATGTAGTTGCTCAACTAACCTGGAGTTTTATTTTGAGAGTGAGAAAGGACATGAATTTAACTTTGCTCAAATTCAGTAACCAGCCATCTCAGTATCAGTTGTTATATGCTCTTTTTCCCTTTCTTTACTGTTTAGAAATATCACTTAGCCACTCATCTCAATCCCACTTTGGTTTTTTTCTATCTTTTTATTCATGTCATAATTAGTAATAAAGTTCAACACCTATGGTTGTTTTGCTCCAGTAGCAAGCAACACAATTCCTTCCTGGTCTCATAAAAAACAATCCTTTTGAGCATATGGGTAGTTTCTACAAGAATTTCTTAGCATGCTTCTTAAGATTGTCTCTAGGAATACGAGTGGCATGGGGCAAGAAATTTCATACAATATGAGAAAGCTTAGAGGCAAAAATATGTACTGAATCAAATACAACCTATCTGTTGAGCAGGTCATGCTAGGCTCACTGTTAATATGTGAGGGCAGAAATAAACATTTGATCAACATTCAGTCAGGTTAGCTACATCAGAATAAAAAGAGCTACTTGCCACATTTGGTTCTTTTAAAATTCTGAAATACACTATGGATTTTCTTCTCTGCTTTTCCACAGCAATGGCGGTAATAGCATTTTCCTGTGCAGTGGTGATACCCAAGACCTATGTAATTTCTAATTCAACAGATTTTTAAAATTGAAAAGAAGTGGGTAAGATCAACTGATACCCACCCAAAGCATTTCAATAGGTAATCATTGTGAAGATATTAATAAGATAGCTTGTGTCATTTTACTTATTCTAAAATTTGGAAATCCAATGCGTATTTGTTTGGTTTGGTTTATTCTCTTTCTTTCTTTCTTTCTTTCTTTTCTTTTCTTTTTTTTTTTTTTTTTTTTTTTGCTTTGAGCAAAGGACTCATTATATGGACCAGATTGATTGTAAACTTGTGACCTTCTTGGCCCAGCCTCTGGAATCCTGGGATTGCAGGCCCACATTACCCTGCTTAGCTCCAGTATGCAATATGAAGGACTATTCAGCTTGAACTCAAATCATTTTAAATTCTCAAAGCTCATGGATATCTAGAAGCTACTACATTGGAAAGTATAAAGGTAGAATTTTAGAATCTATCTCATTTTCATAGCTGTTCAACTGCTGTATAATCTATTGACATATTTCCATCAAAACACATATGCATAAGACTCTATACTGGCTAGAGAGTCCCAGAGAGTCAGTGTTAACAACTCAATTGAATTAAGTATGCATATTTTAAAGATATAGCATGGTGTAGGTAGTGAGTTCATACATCTGCTTCTCTTAGATGTAACTGCAGATTTCAGAGTGATATGGCTTTATATGAGATGAATACCAGCAATTCAATATAAATATGAGTTAGTCCCAACAATTTTGATTTAGTTTTTAATAACTCCTAAGTAGTACAAGTGCTTTTTAACCAATATTCACTTTTAGTATAATCAGGGTTTCTTTCTCACACTGTTATTATTTTTTCCAAAACATAAAAAAGAATCTATAAAATATTGCTCTCTCTTTTTATCTGTCACTATCAAAAAAGACCATGTTAGGGAAATGAGATTTTAAAATAGGTAATTCAGATATTGACCAAGTAGGTCAAATAAAAAGGAGCAACTTGAAGAAGTGATTTTAACTTTAAAATATAAAATCTTTTTGATACCAGAAATGCCTCTTTGCAGCTTCTCATATTTATTTCACTCACACAGCACGTTGTCTCTTAACCTTATATTTTTTACTCAACACTGGTAATTGCTTTGATGATTTCTTTCTTGCACATTTATCAGCAAATATTTCCCCCAGTTTTTATTCATTCTCTCTTTGTGTTTCTAGAACTGAAGACCTTGGGAAAGACTGTGTGATTGTAACATGTGATTGATTTCATTTTCACAGTGCAAAGGCTTAAATACGTTCAGCAAATAAAAATTCATGAAGCACTGTGCCAAGTCTAAAGGCCAGAGATTACTGTAACCTCCATGTTTTTATAATTCTTGCTAGAATTACAAGGTTGAACATGGCCATGTAACTAATTTACTTTCCAAAAAAATTCCATTCCTAGATTTATCCCCAAGGTAACTGAAAATTCATATCTACAAAAAAGATGTGTGTACACTTTCAGATATTTGTTTTAAATACAAAGATTAAAAACCCTCATACAACATTTGTGTGAATGAACAAATGATAGAAAACTTCATAGAATGGAATACCACATCGTAATAAGAAAGAAAAAGATTACTGATAACACAAAATAAAACTGGTGAATCTCTAATGTATTATTTTAAGCAAAACAAGCCATAGATAGAGGAGATCACATCATAGGTCCTGTATGAAGATCAATAAAGGAAAAACTAAAAGTGGTATCAGAATTGTGTGCTTTGGAAAAAGTAGGGTCAAGTGAAGAACAGGAAGGAACTTTCTGGAAACATAAAAATACCCTATCCTGTAAACAGTGTTATTGATATAAAGGGGTATTCCTTCATTAAAGTTCACTGAAATAAACATTGAAACTCTGTACATTGATTTTTAAGTCAGTTAATGAAGTGATCATTGTTAGGTAGTCTAGTGTACATACGTATTCTACTTCATAATACTCGATCATTTTAAAAGAAATAAATTAGCAGTCCGCACAGTGTAAACGAATCTTAAGCTCAGCTAGCTGAGAGAATCTTTTGCTGTCTGTGTAGTCTTCGCTTTGGTGTTGGAGCAGTCTTCCAGTGCCTGGGGTAAGTCGTTTACGAAGCTCGGCCTTTACTCTCTGCTTGCACCGATACATGATGTAAAGACTTGGGACTATCTCAGGAATTTACCTAAGCCTCCATCCTTTCCCACATATTTTGGCATTATCATTCCACCTAATCTTGCAGGACAATAATTCATCTCTCTCCTGTTTCCATTCTAGAGTCCATCCCATATGTTGAGTTATTCATCTCAATAATTATATTTGATAAATAATATCCCATTTTTTATTTTTTGACCTCTCATACCTTCTTCTTGCCCCCCTATCTTTCTGCAGATATTGCGAACATTCTTTCTAAATGCTCTTTTATTGCCCGTTTTAATTCTGCCACATCTGCTCTAGCTTCTCTTTCTCTTTTACCTGCAGCACAACAAATATTTGTTTTATTTCCTTTGAGTTCTTATAGGTTTGGAGGTATACCCATAGCAGCTGATAATGTGTACCATTGAAGAATGGCTAACACCAGGTGCTAGTGTGTACCTTCCCTGGTGAGTTTGAGATATAATGAATATGATTCTGGATAAAGAGCCTGATAATATCACAGTCATTCTGCTGTCCTGCTATTATCCTTGGTTGAAGTCCTTTAAGGTGACAGGCAAGTTGCAAAGGACCATGTTCTGGACTAGGAAGGTTTGTCCAAGTTTGTCATCCATATCCCTTGCCTTGAGACACAGAACATGGAAGTAATGGCTTGGCCACTAGTTTTCTGCTTTTCTATGCTGTGGTTTTGAGTATCATGATCACTATGAAAGACAAAATAATGACATATTTTCCAAATGTTTTTGTGTCCAGACTGTTTTTAATCTAGGCTAATGTTTCCATTTCAGTCTGGTACCTTGAAACAATGCTGCAGAGAGCACTCAGAGATTTTATGTTAATTTGCCAATTCCTGCATCGTGAACCCAGGTGATTGCTCACCACTCAAATAAGTCATTGTCCTGATTTCAGGACAAGTCCTTGGGTCAAGGGAAAGAGATTTGGAAAGCTAACAAATGGAAGAAGATAGAGGTATTTGTCTAGTATTTCAATAAATTGAAGTTATATAATTTTTAAGTAAGGGAGGCCATCAAAAACAAATTTGGAAGCATGGCCGTCAGTCCTAGCTGTGTATGTGTGTGCATGTACACACATATTTATTGTGAGCACAAATTTGTCTTGAATAATTCATATTTAACAAAGCATATTTTTTTCTGGGAATACTTTGTGCATACTTAAATCAGCATATCATCATCACCAAATTGCCTTCTGCACAAACTGTGCCATCTTAATAGCACAATACTATAAAGTAGCTATTTAATTTCAGAGCCTTATGCATCTGACTTGATAGTACATTTTAAATTAAGGCGATAACAAAATTTCTCTTCCTAGCTTCCGATAGAAAAAGAGGCCAAAACATTTGCATATGAAATATATTTTCTCTCATGAAATACTTATCTTCACAGCCAGTTTCAGTAGACAATATTTATTCCATCATGCAGTCCGAATTTGAAAGGAAATTTAGTGACAATTTCATATAAGAACATTGTCATCCTGGTTCTGGAAAAACAATTGGCACACTCTCTGCTAGGGAGATTTAGGAAGCTCAAAGCTGTCAGCTATGCAAATTCACTGCAAACAGCCATCCAGATGTCACCGAAGGACACTAGGTTTAAATGATTTCCCTCCACTGTGACCATCTTTGTAGTAATAATGCGCTTTTTAAAAAGTTACAGTTTCAACTCATTTAACACCAAGAAGAAGATAATGAAATGCCAGAGTAATTATTTTGATAACAACACTGAAGTTGTTCAAAATTGTGATGGAGATATGCCATTTCTCCCATAATACACTTGCATATTTTATTTCTCATTCAATTGTCTTGGTAAGCAGTAATGCCATATACTATTGCTGATACATTATTATTGTATGATGAATACAAGCATTGTAGAATTTTGAATTTGCAAACATCCAATTAAGTGTTTCTTTTGCTCAAGTAAATTCAGAGGTATATGGGCCATAGATTTAGGAATTACATTAGGAGCTAAAGTTTGTCTTTATTATTAATAAAGCTGATGGGAAAAGACAATTATTATCTATTGTGTGGAAAGAACTTTTCGCTACTTATTCTTTTTAGTTTTTTAAGATAGTTGTACAAAAGACTTGGCATTCAATGGCAGTTTATGAGTGCAGTGTTACCCCAGTCCTTCCCTTTTCCTTTACTGTAGGTTATATATTGAATGTCTTGCCATTTGACAGACCAGTTTATTCATACAATGCATCTTGATCTAAGCCATCCCTTCCATATCACCCTACCCCACCTTCTATCTACCCTTTCCTCATTTTTTCTCAGTTCTATGACATATACAATGCATCCTTGCTGGAATTTTACGTTCTCCCTTCATCTTTCTACCCCTCTCCCTTGACACCCCCTTGCTGCCCCCACCCACCACAAGTATCCTTTGCCCTCTAGTTGAAGTTTCCTAATTTCCCTGACAGTCCTGGTGGGAAAGAAATGTTTTCTCGGAAGAAATACTCTTGTGCATCTTGTGATCAGACAATGTTCTTGAAAACACTTTCTCACTGGCTTCTCCCAAACATGCTGAAGTGCATTGTCAGCGCGGCATAAAAATCACCACGCATTTGATAACTTAAATCCAAGCCCATGTAGTGTTTCACGTGGATGTCAGAAGTCCAGGCAGGGCTTGCCATGCGTGTACTTGCCGTGTGTGTACTGCCAGGGCCTGGAGACCACAGTCCTTTCCCGTGCATGCACAACCATTGGAAATTCATTTTCCAACAACTGCAGAACGCATGGCAGCTTGCCCCTGCCAGATCAAATGGCTATTCTCTGAGCTTAACAAAAGCCTAAGCAACCTTCTGAAGGCTCGCCCACGAAGATCAGGCTCACGCTGTGAGCTGTTTTGTTTTTAATTATCGTTAACTCAGTGCCACAGCGATCATTGATCTACAAGACCTCTCCATCTTTGCCATACAATGCAACATCCATCATGGAAGTGAACTCTATGATCTTTATTACAGTCTCCCCAGAAGCCAAAGGGAGAGAAACAAGAGTATGTTAGAATCAGGATAAGAGTCTTTGAGGCTGTTTTTAAAATTCTCCTTATTACACTTACCAATCCTGAAATTCATCCTGCCTTTCTAGCTGTAGAAACAAAACAAGAGTTTACCCTAATTCAATTTTATTTCACAGTAAAACATCAGACCGGGGAAAAGGTCATCACTAAGGCTCTTTGTTAGGTTTTATTTTATTGATTACTGACTCACATTGTTCCAGTACAATCAAATCACCACATTATCCAGCACATATCCCAAATTTCTCCATTAGCACTTGATTAGAAATGGAGACTTTTGTTTTAAAACTTGTCTCTACCTGGGTTGTTGTTACCACATGATGTAAGCAAATAATGTCTAAAACCTTTGACATCTTAGAACACAGGAAAGGTATTTTGCTTCACTGATTTTACAGATCCCAGTTTTCTGGTGTTAATCTGCCTCTTCTGCTGCTTTTTAAAAAAAATATTTTTTTTCTCTTTTTCCCCCAAAATGCTGAACACAAGTCACTTTGGAATTTCAATATTTAGATAACTTCTATTACATATATATATATATATTTACCTTTTGGCGTGTCATTTGTTCCCCTATGTTGACAATTAATTTTTGAGTATCAGATATTGTTGAAAAGATAGATATTCATCTTGCATCGTAGAGAATTCGTCCCACGTTTGACAACAGATCTACTCTATCGAGAGCCAAGTTCGGGATGGATAGGAGGTGCAATAATATTTATTACCATTGCTCCTCCAGTGGGTTCTAGGCTCTATAAATTTTGTCTAGTCAGGACAAAGCGCCTATGAGAAACTGTTCCGCTATTCAGAAAGTTCTGGGTACCCCTAACCTCTTACCTACACAGCTATATGATTTTAAATATCCCGAGAGAAAAAAAAATTCTATTTGTGGTTCACTTTTATAACCTCCATTTTACCCAATTCTCAGTCATTCTCAACTCTAATTTTTATATCTTTACTGGCACAATGAAATATTTGTTATTTTGTTTTTGATTCTCAATTGTTTCCCTCTTCTCTGGTCCATTGCCTACACCCCCAACAGCTTTCCCTGTACTTGAAACTAGAAATATTCTAAAAGAAACCAGCTGCTGAGTAGTTGCTTGCCACACTAGGCTTCTACATGACCAATTTTTTCTGTCACTTCTGTAGTACTCTGCTACCTTTCAACAAGCAAACACAAATACAAATTTTAAAATAAATTCATGTTTTTTTTCCTAGCCTTTCTCATTCATTTCCATGGAAATAGTCTCTGGACACAGGCTGCTCTGTCTTAGCCAGAAGCACTAGTAGCAAAGTAGCCTAGTCCTAAAAGGTCCTAAGAGCACTATAGTCTATCTTACTTTCACTAAATCTTCTTAAGCAAATGTGCTTTCATAACTCACTGATAATGATAACTCCATTGGCTTCCACTGACAGACAATGCAATGGATGAGCCAGACATAATAAAACATTGAGGCTCTAAACAGACAACAGTCTTCTGCATTGTTGGGAAGGGCTTATATACAAGTAAGTATGAACTTTTTAAAGTAAATATGAACTTTATCAAATAGAAAGCTCTCATTGGTCAGGAGAGTTATGGATAAATGGAATGACATGCGTTATTGTTGTGCTACCAAGTTCTTAAGGTATTTTATGAAAGCCTGGGAGAATGGTTTTCATTTTGTAGGAGAGGTAAGGGTACTCCAGGCACTGAAGAATATATGAGCATAAGCTCAGAGAGAGAATCATAAGTACATGACAGAATGTATCTGTAAATGACAGTGGAAAGATGAATTACAATAGGTTATAAGGGCATGGATGTAGGTAAGGGGTTTTAACATCCTATAAGCCAAGAGGTAATCATTGAAAAGTAGTTATATGTTGTTATGTTCCAAGAAAATATTATGTTCTTTAATAGCTACCTTCAGGAACTCAGTCACAGGGGAATAATTATAATCAGGGACAACAACTATGATGTACATTTAGGTGCTATTATAACAGGAACAAAGAAGGATACCTGAACCAATATGATAGTATGATAGTTATTTGAATGGAAAGGCAAAGATACTCTAATTGATTACAGTGTGTGTCTTCCTCAGGTTTTTTTTTTTTTTAGAAATTTGTATTTACTCCTGTAAGACAAATGAAAAACAAATCATGAAATAATTACCATACAACAGACCTTTTATATTGAACATGATAGAAATCTCTTTTAAAAGCATTATATTCCATTATATACATTTTGTAACTGAGGAAAACAAATCCCAGAGATGGTACATAATTGTGTTCTAATTCTTTCTTTTTAATCTTAATTTTTATTGTCAAGGTGATGTGCAGAGGGGTTACAGTTACATACTTGAGGTATTGAGTACATTTCTTTTTCAAATTCATGTTCTAATCCTTGCTTCCACAGCTCTAAGTACAGGGAATCTAAAGAGCCCATGCACACAATGCCCATCAGCTATTGCAAAATGCCATAGGCCCCTGTGAGTCACACCTGTAAGAATAGCTATTCAGAAGGCTGAGATTTGAGGACTGTGGTTTAAAGCCACACCAGGCAGGAAAAGCCATGAAACCCTTATCTCCAGTTAACCATTAAAACAAAATGGAAATGGAGCAGTATCGCAAGTGGTAGAGGGCCAACCTTGAGCATAAAAAGCTAAAAGATAGCCCTTTGTCCCTGAGTTCAAGCCCAGCATGGACAAAAACAAAATTAAAAAGAGAAAGAAAAGAGTTAGCAGTTTGACTCAAGTCACTGGGAAAACATTACATAGAATGGATCTTTTAAGAAGTGTGTTCTGCATTATATTTCCAAAAGGTAGCTCTGGATTATATTGAAAGGACCCAAATGCACCTTGCTCAGAAACCACTTGGCACCACTATGAAAAAAGACTTAATTTGAGACTGTTTGGTTTGGTGTTTAACTGGGAAACACTGCAGAATACAGTTCTTAAGAAGCATGCATCAATTCATTTTCCAAAGTATTCTCTGTGCTGTGCTGCTTCTAAAAGACTCTCCTGTAAAATACTCACTGTAGTTGTAAAACATGGAAAACAGCATGTTTAGTGCTCTTGCTTTAGAAAAGTGCTAGAAAAACACAGAGCAAAAGTCATCTTTTCAGAGTGTGTGGCACACATATGTGCAAAGCTGAGAATTTATTAGAGAGCAATAGGGAGGAAAGACTTAGAGAATGGACAATGAGGTAAAATGTCTGATTCACTTGGAAAAGGCTATATAGAGCATGTTTCAAGACACAAGCTGTCATTTTCCCAGTACTCTCTGAACACTGCTTTTAAAGGGCATAGAGCCAGGGCCGCAAATGGCTCACATTTGACATCCTAGCTACTGAGGAGGCTGAGATCTGAGGATTGCAGTTTGTTTTGTTTTTTGTTTTTGGCCTTTTTTTTTTGTTTTGTTGTTGTTGTTGTTGTTTTGGCCAGTCCTGGGCCTTGGACTCAGGGCCTGAGCACTGTCCCTGGCTTCTTCCCACTCAAGGCCAACACTCTGCCACCTGAGCCACAGCGCCCCTTCTGGCCGTTTTCCCTATATGTGGTGCTGGGGAATCGAACGGAGAGCTTCATGTGTAGGAGGCAAGCACTGTTGCCACTAGGCCATATTCCCAGCCCCTGAGGATTTCAGTTTGAAGCCAGCCCAGGAAACAAGTTGGTGAGACTCTTATCTCCAATAAACTACTCGGGAAAAGCCGGAACTGGTGCTGTGGCTCAAGTAGGGGAGCCACTAGCCTTGAGTACAAAGAAGCCCAGAGATAGTGCCCAGACCCAGAGTTCAAGTCCCAGAACGAGAGAGAGAGAGAGACAGAGAGAGAGAGACAGAGAGAGAGAGAGAGAGAGAGAGAGAGAGAGAGAGAGAGAGAGAGAGAGAGAGAACCAGAAGTGGATCTGTGGCTGCACAATTAATTCCTCAATTAACTAATTGCTGCAACAAACAGAAATCTTTGTAGAGTACCAGGGAAGAATACTTTTATACAGTTCCCACCTTATTAATGTTCAATTCACTGGAAATAGAGTGAAAAAATGCATCTCTAAGATGCATTCTGTATTTCATGTTTCCACAAGCTATAGATATACTGCTTTTAAAGGATCTATATTGGTAATGCCTACAAAAGGGGAAAAACAAAACTGTTTTAAAGAGAATTTTTATCCTCAGGGGGTACCATGGTATAGAATGCATCTTATAAGAAGCATGCAGTCACTGTAACTGATTTTGGTACCCTGGATATTGTATACATGTGTGTTGGAAGTAGAGAGGGGAAGAGGAATATCAAAATCGAGAGACAAAGGATAAAAAGACAAACCAATGCAACAGCAGTACTTACATAACTATATGCTGTAAACCAACTGAGCAACTCATGAGGGGGAGAGAAATTGGGAGGGCAGGAGGCAGAGGAAAAATGAGGGAAGAAGTAACAAGTTGGATAAGAAATGTACGCACTGCCTTACGTATGAAACTGTAACCCTTCTGTACATCACTTTGACAATAAAGAAACAAATAAATTTACAAAAAGAAAGAAGCATGCAGTAATTCCTAGTCCTGAGCTGACACGCTCCTGTCTCTGTGCGCCCTCTAATGGGCATAGAGCTGCAATGCATAGGAACCATTGCAAGCAGCACGAAATAAAACGGAGTTCAAGAAAGTCCAAGGAGGCAAAGTGTTCACCTCACTGGGAAAAACGCTGTGCCGCAGGCATCTTTAAAGAACCATGTTCTGATTCATATTTCAACCGGTTATTATGTGTGCTATGGCACCTTTGTAAAGAATTCCGGAAAAAGACTTGATGAGAAACTTGATGAGTGGAAAAGTACCTTTCTCTCTCTCTCTCTCTCTCTCTCTCTCTCTCTCTCTCTCTCTCTCTGTCTCCCTCTCTCTCTCACACACATACAGCACAGAGAATTTCTTGAGAAATACACTCTGACTCATGTTTTTCACCATATTCAAGTCTACCAAACACTGAAAGAAAAACCAATAGCCATCATTCCCATCTCTTTCCAAAAAGAAAAAGAAAAGGTCACTTCTAAACTCATTTTAAGAGGCCAGATGGGTTGATAACAAAGCCAAAGATATAAAAGTCAACATTTGCAGGTAAATGTCTCTGATGAACAAAGATGGCAAATGTGCAACAAGTTGCTGCCAGACTGAATTCACTAGGATGAATCTCTGAACTCAGCAATGGTTCAAGATATATAGTTCAATACATGTGCCATTATCTTATAAACAGAATAAAGGATGGGACACAGCTGGTCCTTTCAGATGATAAAGAGAAATCATTTCACGAAATTCAACATACTGCCATTAGAAATCATCCTCAATAAATGGAGTCTGGAAAGAATTGCTCTCAACATAATATAGTCTGTATGTCACAGTCCACAGCTAATAATCCTACACTTCGGCAAAAAGCCTAAGGATTTTCCTAGAATATCAGAAACAAAACCAGCATGCCTACTGTGACCACTTAGACTCAGCCAGAAGTCCAAGCCTGAGAAATTCAGTAAGAAAAAGAAACAGGCCTCCAAAAGGAAAAGCAAGAATGAGAATTGTCGGCACTGACAGCTCAATCTTGCACACATTGAAAACTCTAAACTTTTCACAGAAAAACTACTGAGATGATACATCACTTCAGTAAAGTTGAAGGGTCAAAACCACACAAAAATCAGTAGCATTTGTACACATCAACAATCCAAAATATTAAAATTACTAGGAGTAAGTACATTAAATCTCAGAAGTAAAAGATCAATTCTAGAAAGCATTACTAAAAGAAAGAGAGGGGAACACATTTAAATGGGAAAAAAATCTGTCTTCAATAGATGGGAAAAATTAATATCGTTAACATGGCCTATGATTTATACATAAGCCATGTATAGCTAGATCTATATTATAGATCTATAGATAAGCCATGAAAGGATGATCTATACATTCAATACAAGTGCTGCTCGTTGTGATTATTATGACATGTTTTGGTAGTTCAAATAAGCATGAGAAAACCTCCTTATGTGACTGGTCTACCTTCCGAGCCATTTTCCTAGTCCTGTTCGGCTTTAGTTTTCACCAGGGTTATTATACATTTGTCCAGGCTGGCTATGGACTGTGATCTTCCTATCTCTTCCAGGTAGCTGGAATTACAAGCATGCATCACTACAACCAGCTTCTTTTTTTGAAATAGAGTCTTGCTAACTTTGTTTCCTGCTGGAGCGGGCTTTGACTCACAGTCTTGGTTAGCATTTCCCTAGCCTCAGGTCCTCAGCTCCTCCCACTAGCTCCCAGATCCACCCATACCTAAAGAGCCACTCCTACTCACTGCCTAACTACTTCCCCTTTACCCCAGAGAGAGAAGCTGCCACCTGGATAAGGTGCAGACATGGCCATGTAGCTCCCTCTCCCATGGGAACTATGGCCCCACTAATAAACCTCCTTATGAACCTTCTTCTCCTACCTGTGGTTATCTCCGCATGGCCCTCTGGGATGTCTGGGACCTATGCTTTCAGTCTTCCTGTCTCATTTCCATTTCCTGTGTTAACAGAGATTAGACCTGGGCACCAGTCTACCTGCCTATCTAAATTTTGATAACATTTTTTCTTGCAAGTATAAGAAACAATCATAAATTTTGTATAGAACTACAAAAGACACCAAATAGGCAAAGAATCTTGAACATAAGGAAGAAAATCAAATGCACTTCTATCACCTGATTTCAAAACATATTAAACTATAAATATATACATGTGTGTGTACATCAACAAAAACTGCATGGTCTTGCATAAACCAATGCAGTAACAAATGTAAAAGTTTGTAAAGCCCAGAACTATCTCTTGCAACCTACACGCATACCAAAATACCATCTTCTACTCCCTAAGTGTATACGATTATTATTTTCAGTAAAATGAAAAAGGGAAAGACAGCCTACACACTACATTAAGACTACTGTCATGTCAGTAAAAATTTTTGGTCATCAATCTCTAGTGGAACATAATGGAAAATTCATGAAAAAAAAATTGTAAAAAATAGTTCTCTGGGTGCTTTTTACAAAGTCTTCAGATAAACACTGTTATTTCCGTGATCACATGTGAGGAAATGGTCCTCATCCTACAGCTTCAGTTAACCATGGCTGACCAGCTTGTACATCCCAGGAAAAAGATTAAACCTCCATAATGTAATGTTTGTGGCGAAGTGTTACAGAGAGAGAGAGGGAGAGAGAGAGAGAGAGGGAGAGAGAGAGAGAGGGAGAGAGAGAGAGGGAGAGAGAGAGAGAAGTTGATTTAATAATAGCTTCTCCCAACACATTGATAGTAGGGGTCATTTCACAAACATGGATGTGGTATACTGTGCATATGAGTCAAGCGCTTCATGATATAAATTTTAAATGACTTCTTGGAAAGCTACCCACGGGCCCCATGGGGAACATGATAGCGTGGAATGCGAGGTGAGACAGCTCTTCATGACATTTCTCAGAACCCCACGCCCTGACCGCGGGGTGAGTTTCTGGGACGTGGCTTTCCCCCCGTGCTGCTCATTCTCTTATTCAGAGGTGTTATTTCAGCTGATGGAGACGTGGCCGCCTCACTAATGCACACCACGAAATGGTAACAGGACTTTTGGTGTTTCTTAGAACGTGCTTGATGTCCTTTCCCTGAAGAGTGGTGAGCTCATTGCAAAGTGTGCGGCCACCAGGCTGCCATGCAGTTAATGAGGTCTGTAAATGCACCCCTAAAGCTAACTCACACCCGAGGCTTCGGACCTGAAGTCTCTCTTCAAAGCTCCACCCTACAAACAACTCAGCGACCACTGGGAGCTAGTTTAAGGCTGGCACTGCTGCTGCTCTGCGCATGCCCACACTCCAGGCCTCCCATGTGCAAAGCCCGCACTATGAACACACACACCTAAAACACGACTCACCACCATAGGGAGTTACTTCACTTTGCAGCCCCCAGGAGCGTCAGGCTCTCTGCAGGTGGACATGTTGAAGTCACCAGGTCAGCTACCATAGACAGCCAGTCCCACATGCCCAGGCTCCGGCCTCTGGCTCCCCTCTTGTTTCATAAGCCATCATGGCAGTACTCGCCTGTAGCAGAGGAGCTTGTAGCCAGGATAGCAGTACCATGGGCCTGGCAGCCACACAAGGCAAGGATGAAAAGGAGCATGAAGCAGCAAGGGTTGAGTGTTGGACCCGGGTAACTGCAACTGTAGTCAGGACACGGGGGAGTGGACCAATGTACACTGTATTTCAGGAGGGCCAGGGTTTATATAGGGTTAGAAAACAATTCACAACTTCAAGGGTAAAAATTAATACAGCATGATATCCATTTCAATACAAAAGTTGAGGGTGTTGCTACTGAAAGGGAGGAAACTAATACAAAACTTTTCCGCTACTACAATGGCTACTTCAAAGAGTGGCTACTACAAAGGGCTGAGCTACTACAAACAGCTGAGCTACTACAAAGATTGTTGATATCAAAACAGAGGAATAGACAGCCAAGGCAGAACTTTATCACCTAGCTACTATTTCCTCAAGACTTTAACCATGACTTCTCTCTTTACTGTGAAGAGACTTCCCTATCTACAGTGAAAAGCTTTCGCTAAAGCCAGCTGGTCAAGCAAGTCTCCCCAGGGAGGCTCTGTCCAGGGAAAAGGGAGATTCTCATAACAAAAGGTGGCTTCCTTTGGCCATCAAACACAAGAGACCTCTTTAAAGGAGATTTTTCCCCAAGGGCCTATTAGTGTGCTAATGAGGCATTAGAGTAAGGGTGCTGAGGCTAAGTTTTCCACTGGTCAGAGAAGTTATTCTCCCACAGTTGAGGGCCCTTAGAAGGGAATGGGAGCCCATGGTTAAATCAGACTTGAAACATGTTTTTGTAACTTAACCTTTGAAGTGGATCTCTGCACATTTGCACCTTAGATGCAAGTAACATTTGGAAGCAAAATGTAATTCAAGAGCTACTATTAACTATTTGCTAATGCCCAGCTTCCCACAAGCTGCCTAAAGACTCAGACAATCTTCTGTCCCTTTCTTACCAGGCAACTTGAGTCGTATCAGTCCCAGTTACAGTCCCTGGAAAGCAAGTGGTAAGACCACTGTTCTCCGTGCAATTAAGTCAGTCATTTGTAAAAATCTCAGTGTATACTTATAAAGCTCCTTGAATCTGTGCTTTCCCTAATCGCAACCCTAATTATCCTTCTGTCAGTGCAATTTTCTTTGTTCTTTACAAAGATTCTTTTTTTTTTTTTTTTTTTGGAGGGGTGGTAGAGTGTTTGGTATACATTGGCAGTACACATTGGCAGGATCCACAGTAAGCTATGAATTATGGCCTTCCCTATACACTTGGTGCTTGATACCAGCCTGGACCTCTTGTCCTCCCATATCCTCTCCTGGTGCATGCTGGGATGGATGGTGGGGGAACTAGTCCTGGATTTAATTCCCCAACTTCATAAGATAAATCTCTGAGAGCACTATTGGATGTGATTTTTGTTGACATCCCCAATCTCAGTGGGAAAATTCCTTCTACCCCATTAGACATAGAGTTCAGGTTTCAACTGAAATTTCATCTTTGACACTAAGCAGAGACTTTGCTCACATGTTGGGGAGGTTTAGGCAAACATCTGGATCACCAGCTTCTGTTCTTCCCTGACCCGGTAAATGCTCAGGTATAACATAGCTGAGCTCACAGTGACATCTGGTGGTGATGTTGAATTTTACAGTTGGACTAAAGTGGTTAAAGGGCCCGCCGAGCAAACAAGCCAACTGATCTCCAAGGGCCTGAGTTCAAACCTTGGTGCCAGCCAAAAAATTATAGTGAGTGAGAGCAGAACAAGTATAGATGAAGATGAAGATATAATAGTAAAGATAGTCATAACAATAAAAGACATGCATCAGTATTTCTTTTGCTGAGCTTCCTGCCCCTCTTGTCATTTATTTGTGGATAAATCCCTGGAGGTCTCTCTCTCTCTCTCTCTCTCTCTCTCTCTCTCTCTCTCTCTCTCTCTCTCTCCCTCACTCCCTCCCTCTCTCCTTCCTCTCTCCATTTTAGAATGTCTTCTCTGCTGTGTAAGAGGTAATTTCACCTTTACTGGGCTTAATTGAAGAAAGTTCCAAGCAGTGGTTGCTCTCCCCTAATCTTTCCATCCCTCTGGGATGCACAGAACCTTCCAACTGAGTGTGTTTCTGGGGCAAGGAAACAGGGTTCCATGATCCTATAGGACTTGCTATCACAATGCTCTCCGCAAGTACCCTTTCTCTAGTTGTAGCTGCTGTGCTCGTGATGTTTGAAGACAGGCTTGCAATCCCCCCCTTCCACCAAATTAGATTTGTGTCTGTGGATCTAGTACTAATGAAAACAACCAGTTAAACTGTATGAACAGAAGGAATGAATAGTAACTACAAGCAAACACCCTAGACGGTAAAAGACAAATATATGCGTATTTATCTCCATGGTGTGTGTTGTATGTGTGTGTATGTGTGTGTGTATATATATATATATATATATATATATATATATATATTTTGGACCTTGGACATAATAACTAATACAGGACTCTAGACATTCACACAGTGAGACCAAAGGACAATATTCCTAAGAGAGGATAACAAAGGCTCAGTAGCTATGGACATATGATCATATAAAATGATATTAATGAAATGAACTCCAAGCAATGGAATCAAGAGGTTTATGTTATTTGGATGTTTTGTTTTGTTTTGTTTTGTTTTCCCCTTTGTTGCTGTTTTGTTCTCTATACCTTATACCTTGTGTGTAAGTTTATCTGTTTGGGTGAGGGCAAGAGTAGAGCACAGAAATGGTGGGACAAAGGGTGAACCAATTGTAGATACTTACTAGATACTATGTTGAAAATGAACTATATAACTTGTGGGGTAGAGAGCCAGGAGGGAAAAATTAGGAAACAGTTAGGAAAGAGGCGACACTGTTCAAAAATAAATGTACTCGCTACCTGACATATGTAACTGTAACCGCTCCATCTATCCCCTTTACAATAACTTTTTTTTAATTAAATTAAACAGAGTGCTGGTGGCTCATGCCTGCAAGCCTACCTATTCAGGAGCTCTGAGATCTGAGGATCACAGTTCAAAGTCAGCGTAGGCAGGAAAGTCCATGAGACTTTTATCTCCAATTAACCACCAGAAAACTGGAAGTGGCGCTGTGGCTCAAGTGGAAGAGTGTTAGCCTTGATCTGAAGAGCTCAGAGACAGCATGCAGGCCCAGAGTTCAAGCCCCATGACCAACCAAAGAATAAAAATTAAATTAAAATTTTAAAAAATATTCATTTAATCAGCATTTGTGGGGTTGAAACCCCTTGTGCAATCACTTAGTAAAAATAATAATAAAAGAAAACTTAAAAAGTAAAACATGGTATCATATTTTCATATAATCCACACATTCTCCTGTTAACTTTAGATAATACATATATATATACATATATGTATATGTATATATAATATATATATATATATATATATATATATATATATATATATATATAGTGTCAGTCATGGGGTTTGAACTTAGGCCTGGGAACTGTCCCTGAGCATTTTTGCTCAAGGCTACCACTTTAACACTTAGAATCACAACTCCACTTCCAGATGGTTAATTGGAGGTAAGAGTCTCACAAACTTCCTTACCCAGGCTGGCTTCTAACTGTGATCCTCAGATCTCAGCCTCTTGAGTAGCTAGCATTGCAGGTGAGAGCCACTAGAGCCTGGCTTTATAGATTAATTATCATGCCAAAACATTGTAAATGTCATATAAGAATGTGTCATAGGCTAGGAATGTGGCTTGATGGTAGAGTGCTTGCCCAGAATGCATGAAGCCCTGAGTTCGATTCCTCAGGACCACATAAGCAGAAAAGGCTGGGAGTGGTGCTGTGGCTCAAATGGTAAAGTGCTAGCCTTGAGAAAAAAGCAGCTCAGGGACAGTGCCCAGGCCCTGAGTTCCAGCCCCAGGACTGGCAAAAAACAACAAAAAAACAACAAATGTGTTATACTATAATGTTGAGGCAATAATAAAATAATTGTATATATCCTGTAAAAAAGAATCAACAAAAAAAGTTGATTCTTTGAAAAGATAAACAGTATTCACAAACCCTTAGCCAAACTAACTCAAAGAAAGAAAAATAAGACACAAGCTAATGCATTTAGAGAAGAAAAAGGGATCCTACAACAGACACAGACATCCAGAGTATCATTTTACTCCAAGAAACTGGAAAATCTGGAAAAATAGTTAAATTTCTACATCTTATTAATTACCAAAACTGAACCCAGACAAACAGACAGATCTCCTGTGACCAATGAGATAGTTGCCATAACACATTTTCCCAACAAAGAAAAGATATGAACACGGGATGGATTCACTGCTGAATGCTACTGGTCCTTTATTTCTCCTCAAATTATTCTACAAAATAGTACATGAAGGAATGCAGCCAAACTCATTCAATGACACACCACCCTGACATAAATAAAAACTAGATAAGGACACACACACACACACACAAACACACACACGAGAAAAAGGGGGGGGAACTATTCCTTAATGCGCATAAAAAATAAAAATGGAACCCCCAGTTTATCCCCCCTCCCCCCACTCAGGAGGATAGGATAGAATAAGATAGGATCGAAGTCAAAGTCAACATAGAACAGGGATAGCTGCATATGTCTACTTTCTGTGGCATGATTCACAATAGCCAAGTTATAAAATTAGTCCAGATGCCCATCAATAAGGCAGTGCATTAAAGTGTGCAATAATACATGAGTATTGTTTAGCCACAGAGCAAAACAAAGTGATGTCAGTTGCAGAAAAAGAAATGAACTGGAGATCATCGTGTTAAGCCAAACGGGGAAGGTGTCACAGGAAGTTCTCTCTGATACTCAGAATCTGGATTTTTAAAAGAAAATAAAAAACCATGAAAGTAAGAGTGGAATGATTTTAGAGAAGGGAGGAGCCAGTGGGAGGAAGAAAGCAGACAAGAGAAAGTGTTGGGAGTGGACGTGATTCAAGTGCATTGTACATATGCTTGAAAATACAATAAACCCATTATTTTGTACAATTAATAGATGCTAGCTTTTTAAAGTGGTGTTATTTAATCTTTAATGTTTCAAAGTGACTTCTCCAGTGTGTTGTTCAGAAAACCAACGGTTTTCTGCATTATTTAAAAACATATAATCACATTTGGTTATAAAAAGAAATGGGCTAAGTAGTCATGAGTTTGGCTTTTTTGTTTTCAAATAGCTATTTTGGTCTTATAAGCATACCATATAATAGGTACAAATAAATACCCTCTTACAACATAGAACTTGAAAAATAAATACCTCCTTTATCTACAAGTAGGACAAATAGAAGAGATGTGTATAGTATTTTGTTTTCTGTTTAAATATTAAACAGAAGTTCAGCTCTATTTGTAAGAGAAAATCATGCACAGATGAACAGGTTCTTGAAAATGCAACTTGTACGTAAATGCTCTGCACACTGACAGATCCATTACCCTTGCACTTCCTTTTACAAAAGCTTACAAAATTGAAAATGTAAAAAAAAAATTATAGCAAAATAATCTATTTTCCTCTTAAGTAACATAGTCATGATGTTTTTTCCCAGACTAGTAAATCAAGTAAACTAGACCCATGTGACAGCACTGCAAATTCTATTCATTAGATGCATTTCTTTTAATGGTTGCTTGAAGAGAGTGTTATTATTAAAGATTCTGGGCACATTCATATGTTTGTATGTTTCTGAATTTAGAGAGACTTATCTTCACATCATCACAAATTATTTAGAGAGTGTGAAAATAAAAGTTTAGTATTTCCTTAAATTATAAAACCAAAATCTAAGAAGATTTAGAAATACTAAATCACTGAACCACTATTAAAATTCTCCAAACAAGGAAAAGTCAAAAGCTAGATGATTTTTACTTGAAGACTCTACCAACACTTAAAGAAAAATAACAGTCTTACAAAAAATGAAATCCTGGATCAATTTTAAACTCATTCTATGAAGCTGTCATTACTTCAATACCACAGGCTGGCAATGATACACAAGAAAGAAAACTATGAACCAATACCTCTAATAAATATTGATGCAAAAGTCTTCAACAAAGTACTACCAAATAGAATTGAGCAGTCCACTAAAATAACTATCTATCATGATCAATAGAACTAATTCCTGGAATTCAATGATGATTCAACACATGAGAATACACAAAAATAATGCATCACATTAAGAGAATAAGGAACATAAAAATACATCTACATTTCCAAAATCACAGATTCAATGCTCTCTTATGATTAAAAAATATCATTCCTAAATCTAAGAATAGAAGAAAAACTGCCCATATGTTAAAGGTCACATATTAAATAAAACTAATTAGTGTTATATTCAACAGTACAAAGCTGAAAACTTTTCTTTTTAGATAAAAGAAGACAATAATATTTATTTTACCATTTCTGGCCAATTTACTATTAGAAGTTCTAAGCCAAAGCATAAACAAGTGAAAGAAAAGAACCAAAATGCATATGGAAAAAAGGAAAATTATCTGTTTGCATATAACATGATGCATGTGGAACAGTCTACTAAAGTACTCTTAAAACTTTGTTTAAACTGCCAAAATTTCACAATATGAAAATAACATACAAGAATTCATTCAGTGTTTATATGGAGCTAACAAATGAGTTATTTGAACAGGAAATTAAAAGTATTCTATTGGAACAAGAAATTAAAAGAATTTTATTTACAACAGTATTAAAACAAATGTTTAGGAATAGTTATTATAGAGGCAAAAGACACATACATTGTAAATGATCAAGCCTTGAAGAAAGAAACTACACAGACATAGATAAATAGTAGGACATCAAAGTTACTAAGTTCAGAGGACAATATTATTGGAATTCTATGACTCCTCAAAGAAATCTAGCCTTGTAAATGCCCCAATTGTATTTGCTAGCAGAAATAGGAAAATCCATCTTGAATTCAAGAAAGTTACTAAGTAGTCAAAGCAATCTTAAAAAAAAAAAAAAAGAAGAAAAAATAGAGGTCTCACATTTTCCAGTTCAGATTATATCCTATTACTTACCAGTAATTCAAACAGGATGTTACTAGCATCATGATGAGCATACAAATTACTGGGACTGTAAGAAATAATCTTCATCTATATGATTAAAGGATTTCTAATAAGGTGTCATTCCTCAGCGCAGCAGTAGTAGAGTCATTTTGTTGGTATGTATTAAATTATGCACGCTAAGGGTTTTAATCATGACATTTCCAACTTGCATACAGTAACGATGACAAAGTAAAACTTTATTCTACATAGACAATATTTTCATTATCCACTCATCAGTTGATGGACACCTAGGTTGGACAATATCAGAGGCCATGAGACCTTTCTGAGGTAATTAGATCCTAGGTTCCCTTCCCCTGTGATGTGACTAATGTAGTGACCTCAAGACTGGGTTCGTTATCATGAGAGCAGTTTGTTAGGAGGTAAGCCTGATATTTCTTCTCACTCTTGTATACAACCTTCTGATCTCTTCACTTGACTGACATGAGTAGTCATAGTACAAAGGACAAACCAGAAAATAAGCAGATTTGGTACCCAATCTTTAACTTCCCAGCTTCTATAATTGCAAGCCAAATAAGCCTCATTGCTTTATAAATTACTCAATCTCACCATAGAAACAGAAAATAATCTAAGATCACTATCTTCTTCAAATCTTACTTTCCTGAATAATAAAAATTAAAGGGATAGTATTTTTATTCACTTTTCTTCTTTTCTTTCATTCCCAAATGATCTTATAGTCTACCAGCCTGTAGATTTGGGCATCACTAATATCTGATTTCTATAGCAAGAACTCTCTTTCTACACTGGCCTATCCCCATTCAATCCACAATAGAATTAACTAAGTAATTAATAAATACATAGGATAGACTGTTCAAGTTCCCTTTCTTTCTTATGCTGTCCATCTACCCAACTTATGGGTATAGGTGTACACAGAAGCACACACACATGAAAACACAACAAAGACATGTAAGTTTATGAATTTGCTCTCCTCCTACACTTGAGAATCACCAGATTTGCTTTATTGACTTGATTTTATGGCCAATTTTCTTCCAAACATTTTTTGGCAGTTGTCTTAAGAGAAGAAAGTATGTATTTGTTGCCAGGCAACAAGTTTCTCCAAAATGTTCATTGCTTTTCTTAGATGGGAGAAGGAGTGTTTAATTTTTGCAGCTGAGGTCCAATTTCAGTTCTTGAAAGGTCACTCTGAATAATGAAGAGTTTCTCAATGTAAGCTGTAAACCTGGTCTTACTTTGTCTCCCCAGAGTTAGGATCAGAAACTTTTAACCAAATTGTTACATTTCACAATCTCCAAACCCTTTCCTAAAAGAGACATATTTGTATAGAAACAGCAAAAAGCTTCATAAGTTTTTTTACAAAGAGACAGTTTAATCCATCTTAGAGGCAGGAAGAATTACACAAAATGAGAAGACGTGTAAATAAGCACCAGAAAAAAAATGACAATAAATTGATTTAACTAGGTATGTTGATGTGAAGGAGACATATGAGGGGGGAGAAAAACACAGGATTACAGGAAGAAAAATAATGCTTCAAGATAAATGAAATGATGTCATTGTAGATTATTTATTGTCTCATTTCATTCAATCATAATTCATGGAAGTATATACACAAATGACCCAGACAAGGTTTATGATTTTCAAACTTTGAAAAAAAATGCTTGCAAGCAACTGGATAGAAGGTGGATTAAAAATTGGAGTCAATAAAAGAAGAGTGTAGAAAAGTCGTTGCTAGTGGATGGGGGGGGGATGGGCTGAATGAAGGCTGGGGAAAAGGTGGCCAAAGAATAAAGTTAGAGGAGAAGAGCAGTGACCGGAGTTAATGGTAGCACAGTATATTCCGGGGGGGGGGGGGGGGGGAGGGAGGAGAGGAGGAGGAGAAAAGAAAAGAAAAATGATAGCAGAGGTTAGGTGTTTCTATTACAAGTTTTATATTTGTGAATTGACCAAATACCCTCATTCCTTTGTGAAAAAAAACATCAGAAGAGTGACTTAAAAGAAATTGACCCCAGGTAATTTGCAAGTAGCAAGCTAGACTACAGTAGCCTACTCATTTCTGCATGCCCATAACATTTAGCATATACATGGTCATTCAGTGCTGGCCAAAATTAATGTAGCATCTGCAATGAGCAACTCTGTCGATAGACATTTCAAAAGATTCGCACAGTATGGCAGAGTCTCTCTATGTAATACGAATATTCATAGTCATGATTCAAACCATCTCCTATACTAAAAATAAAAATAAATAAGATATTTGACAACATTTCACTACTTGACGCATCTTTTTGTAGACCTTTGGAAACTGCTAGCCTTTATAGAATCAAAAAGCAAATAACCATCAATGGGGAAACAATAGATAGGAAAGAGAGTCAACAGTGGGACTACATTAAAATAAAAAGTTTCTGCACAGCTAAAGACATAGCTACTAAACTGGAAAGACAGCCCACCAACTGGGAAAAGATATTAACCAGCAATATATCAGACAAAGGCCTAATATCCATTATGAGAAACTAATCCCTCCCAAACCTAGTAAACCAATCATTAATTGGGCAAGGGAGCTAAAGAGAGACTTCTCAGAAGAAGAGGTAAAAATGGCAAAGAAACACATGAGGAAATGTGCATTGTCCCTGGCTGTAAAGGAAATGCAAATCAAAATAACTCTGAGATTCCACCTTACCCCAGTCAAAATGGCCAATATTCTGAATTCAAATGCTGGTGGGGATGAGGAGAAAGAGGAAACTTACTGCACTGCTGGTGGAAAACTAGTACAACCACTCTGGAAAGCAGTCTGGAGGTTCCTCAAAGAACTCAGCTTAGACATACCCTACAACCCAACCATACCACTCCTAGGCATGTATCCTGAACAACAGGAACCAGGATATGACAAGGACACCTGCACTTCCATATTAATTGCTGCACTAGTCACAATAGCCAAGATATGGAAACAATCCACTACAGAGGAATGGATTCAAAACATGTAGTTCCTACAGACAATGATATTTTACATGGCCATTAGCAAAGATAAAATAATGGATGGAACTAGAAAAGATCATGTTGAGCAAGTTAAGCCAAGATCAGAGAGACAAATGGCACACGGTCTCCTTCATACGAGTATGTTAGATTTAAAGCACAATGAGGGGCTGGGGATATGGCCTAGTGGCTAGAGTGCCTGCCTCGTATTCATGAGGCCCTGGGTTCAATTCCCCAGCACCACATATACAGAAAATGGCCAGAAGTGGCGCTGTGGCTCAAGTGGCAGAGTGCTAGCCTTGAGCAAAAAGAAGCCAGGGACAGTGCTCAGGCCCTGAGTCCAAGCCCCCCCCCCCAAAAAAAAAAAAAAAACACAATGAGGTATGATGAAGTAAACAGGACTCAAGATGCCCATACACAATGAGACCAAAAGAGGACAGTCTTGGGAGAAAAGCATGAAGTTGTAATACACAAGCACCTCTTCATATGTATTTGAAATAATATACAGACTGTAAAGAACCCTAAAGATAAGGAAACAAAGGACCTCTTCTTAATTTGTCTTATTATTTTTAGATGACTTTGTATTCTTTACCTCACATATGGTGTGTACACATGCTCATCTGAGGGAAGGTGAGAGAAGGACACAGAATCAGCGGAAAGTGAGTGAAAAAGTACAGCAACCCAACAAGGGTCTAACAGCTGCACGGAACGTGGATGAACATGAACTAAGCAACTCAAGGGTGGTGATGGGAGGGAATGAAGGAGAGAGGAGGGAACAGCTGATACTAAGCAAAAAGGGAAGAAATGCTGTATGTCATCCCTAAAATAGCAACAAAAATATGCAAACAAGGAAAACAACCCATTAATAAACATGTCAAAGTAAGCAGATTATCTGACCATAAAATCCGAGTGGATTCGTTGTCATAACGCTGACCTCAGTTTCACTGTTTCTTTTGCTCATTGGGCGAGTACCAGGGACTACAATGCCTCTCTGCTTCTTCTTTTTTTTTTTCATTCTTTCTCAAAAATGTTTGCTTTTTAAAATATACAATATTGCCTCTGGACTTCCGAGTAGGGAAGAGCGGCTCCCACCCTATGGCTGGCTGCCCACTTATGCCACCGTCCATCCTCTGCCCTGAGTCAGAAAGCCCTTTCCCACCCTCTGCTGCAATTCAAACACCTGAATTTTTCTTGAAACCTGATTTCCCAGCTTTCCAGTTTTAAAACTGCTACCAGAACAAGCGGGGTAATGCAATATATGTTCAACTTGGAAGTTTAGGCAAAAAGAGGGGGCAAATAAGAGCCGAACAGATAAGCAGGCCTCCCTTGTGAGGCAGAAACTGCCTGGTAGTTCTTTGCTTGCCTCAGGAATGAGAGGGCAGAAGTCCAGAGGAAGAGACAGGCGCTTCAGGATCTGGTGCAAAAAGAGAAGAGCAATAATATATGTGTGTATACATATATATGGGTATATTTTTTAAAAAAAAGCTGGACACTGGTGGCTCACACCTGTAATCCTAGATACTCAGGAGTCTGAGACTTGAGGATTGCAGTTCAAAGCCAGCCCAGGCAGGAAAGTTTGTAAGACTCTTATCACAGAAAAAGCTGTAAGTGGCACTGTGGCTCCAATGGAAAGTAAAAGAAACTCAGGGAGGGCACTCAGGCCCAGAGTTCAAGCCCCAGGATTGGCAAGAAGAAGAATAATAAATTAGGACAGCAGGAGTACAGGGTCAGACATGTTAGGTTTTTTTTTTCTGTCTTCTTCTTTTAAACTGTTTTTTTCTTCTTTTTTTTTTTAAACCAGTTCTGGGGCTTGAACTCAGGGCCTGAGCACTGTCCCTGGCTTCTTTTTGCTCAAGGCTAGCACTCTACCACTTGAGCCACAGCGCCACTTCTGGCCATTTTCTATATATGTAGTGCTGAGGAATCGAACCCAGGGCTTCAAGTATACGAGGCAAGCACTCTTGCCACTAGGCCATATTCCTAGCTGTTTTTACTTTTTTTAAGAAGGAAAATTATGGCACAAAACTGATAAAAAGTCAACTGGAAGATTTTGTAAATCAGAATGTGATAATTCTTGGTAACCTTCATCAAGGGAAAGTAATGCAAAATGGAGGGCGATTGGTGCCAGGCACTTGAGATGGAGCCACGAGGCTGTTGCTAATCATAGCTCAGACAAGCATGTAGCTGAGCCGCTAGACTGGATTCAGATGTGCTTAGACAGGGCCAAACTCCAGTTCGCTGGAGGTGTTAATTCTCCTTCTCCTACATTGCCCAAGGACTAAAACAATACCCAGTTCCTGTCTTACAAAGCAACTAACTTTTGTGAGTACCAATCACAATTTAAAATCATTTGGGCAATACTAAGCTTGAGCTGAGAATCTTGGCACTTGTTAAGTGAGTACTCAATCACTTTGGTCATGTCCCCAGCCTTTTCTCCAAGAAATGGTGATGGTTCTTCTTCTTCTTCTCCTTTCTCCTTCTTCTCCCTTCTCCCTTCTCCTTCTCCTCCCTCCTCCCTCCTCCCTCCTCCCTCCTCCCTCCTCCCTCCTCCCTCCTCCCTCCTCCCTTCCTCCCTCCTCCCTCCTCCCTCCTCCCTCCTCCCTCCTCCTCCTCTTCTTCTTCTTCATCTCAGCCAAAGTTTCACATCTTGTTCCAAGACAGCCTTGAACCTTCATCCTGGGATTGTAAGCCTGTACTCCACCCAGCCTGTCCCTGAAGGTCAGCTCCCACTAACTTTCAACCCAGGATAGCCTTCAACCTTGATCCTCCCACCTCTGTTTTCTAAGTAGCTAGGATTATAAACATGTGCCAACACTCTCAGTCCTCAAGTCACAATTTCCAATCAAAGGTTTGAGAGAAAAATGATGTAACCACAAACCTTGTCCCTTGCTGTGTTAAGCTTCCAACATAACCACCATTTTCTAAATCCTTGGAGCACATTTTTATGACTGCTTGCATTTGTATTTTCCTGGATTGCAATCCCAACAAGCCCTAGACATCATTTTTTTGTTGAATACATTGAATTTATTCTTCAGCAATACTTTTAAGGGTTTACTAGATGGAACCAAAATATTTACTGATGAATGGTGTTAAATTCTCTTAAATCAAAAGCCATAAAGATGATACATGCATCTAATATATGTCCATACAAAAACTCAACAACAGATGGAAATCCAATTATTCTGAACTTGTGGAAAAGAATGTACCAATTGGTTGCAAGCTTACAGGAGGCTATAAAGTCCCCAAAGCATTAAATATTGTATATATTTCAGCATGCCATGACTTATCCACAGCAATATTCACTTTTGTCATATATTCAGAAGTGATCAGGGTGATGGTTTACATCTTTGTGTGCAGGAGGCAGTATGGTATAGGAAGAAAGGTCATGGGTTGGTTATTGCCTCTAGCCTGCCAAACCAGCTAGGAGTACATTGTCTATGCCCTCCTGTTATCGATCAGAGCAACTGATCAGATGATTTCTTTCTTCTGGTCTCCATTTCTATAAATTCTGGAGAAAACACAATCTTTCTGATATCTCTGACCCCCCTCCCCCAACTAGTAGAAAGATCAGGGGAGACTAGATACGACCGTTCTAAGTTCTATCTAGCTCTGTATTTCAGTCATTTCTCTTCCCTCTGGAGTTAATAGAATGGCAAGGGCTGATAGTTGAATGCCCTAGGATACATAAATTAGAATGGAGTCCTAAGAGAAAGATGTACACGAGGTGCTGAGATCATCTCACCCCAGAAAACTAAACATTCAATGTATTTAAAAAAAAAAGAAATTCTCATAACTAAATCATATCAAGACAAAGCCACCACGCATCTTCCCAATCCTTCTGACAAATGTTATTTGTACTGCTGAGAAAAGCAAATAGAATAATGGTACCTGTCACTCAGAGTGGGCATCTAAGTCATGGCATGCTGAAACTTTCATAGTTATTTCATAGGCCATTGTCTTAATATGCAGCTCTTCTAAAACATATGTGTGCAAACAACTCAGCGAAACACTAGGTGTCAGCAGACAGAGTCAGAACAAGAGCTTCATTAGGGAAGAAATTCCCAGCTGCAGCCCCATTTTCTGCAAATGTTTGGGGCTTATTATTCAACCTTTGAGTAGCAATACATCTTGTAAGATTCAAATGTCATGACCTTGGCAATCGCAGTTTCTAATAGATCTTTGAATAATGCTTTATGAAGTCATCCCGGCAGTTTCTAAATTATTACCAAGTTTTCATCTACTGTAAAGCTATTATTATTGAGTCCTGAAGATGCCTGCTTTTGTAGTTTATTGTGATTGTGAATTGCCCTTGCTTATCTTTTTCTTTTGAATATATGGACATGCTTCTTCTAAAACAGCTTATGTAACCATCTCAGTAATCATACGTAGGCAACACAAAGAGCCTGTCTGCTTGATGTTGGTAAAGCACAGACAAACTCATGTGTCAAGAAACAAGCTAAAATGCCCCCAATGTTGCTCGGAGCCTCAATCGTTAGGAACCCCAGCTTTTGTCTCAGCACCAACCATTCCAAACTCTATCTTTCTTTAAACTTATGTATAGGGCTGGGAATATGGCCTAGTGGCAAGAGTGCTCCTACACATGAAGCTCTCGGTTCGATTCCCCAGCACCACATATATGGAAAACGGCCAGAAGGGGCGCTGTGGCTCAGGTGGTAGAGTGCTAGCCTGAGCGGGAAGAAGCCAGGGATGGTGCTCAGGCCCTGAGTCCAAGGCCCAGGACTGGCCAAAAAAAAAAAAAAAAAAAAACCTTATGTATAACCCTCATACACAAAGAGTACAACATTCCAGGACCACAGATATCAATCAGCAGCCCCTTGGGTCTTTTCTTGTCACAGCCCCCTGGAAGAGAAGCTGAAATGAAATTGGCAGGGGCCAGTAGCAAACCTTGAGCTTTGTTTTATTTTGTTTCTCTCACATTTGCATAGCCGTTGCTAGAACTAAGAGCAACAACTAAATGTGGTACTGTGTGGCAATTGACAATTGGACGAACATTCTTTCTTGGTTCCTGTGACCATGCTGTCAGCGTGACCCACCCAGGGCTCATGTAGACCCTTATAATGAGGAAAGATAATATGCAAAGATGTGGGAACACCATTGCTACAGAAAGAGCAATAATTTTAAAAAGAGTCCTCTTTCTTTCCTGGAGACCATAATAAGAATAATAAGCATATTTTCCATTAGCTGTACCTGACTACAAGCCAGGTGCATGCATAAAAGAAATGCTTGGGGGCTGGGGATATGGCCTAGTGGCAAGAGTGCCTGCCTCATATACATGAGGCCCTGGGTTCAATTCCCCAGCACCACATATACAGAAAATGGCCAGAAGTGGCGCTGTGGCTCAAGTGAGCAAAAAGAAGCCAGGGACAGTGCTCAGGCCCTGAGTTCAAGCCCCAGGACTGGACAAAAAAAAGAAAGAAAGAAAGAAAGAAAGAAATGCTTGTCACATGGAAAGGCAAGCACTTTTCTGAGCATGCTCAGTGCAAGGTGGCTAGATCATGGGTTCAAAAAAGAACCACAATCAGGACCACCACTAGGTGGAGAATTCAGTGTTCTGAGTGGCTGAGTTTACTCCAGTCAGCCTGAAAAGAATGGTTCAGAGGTATTTGGTGACTCTGGATGGTTCCTTGTACCTTTCACTCTAAATCTTTATTTGATTTTTTTTCCAAGAAAGAAAACTAACTTTGAAGGAGCATGAATAGTTACTCTAAAGTATATCAAGCCTCTCTCATCCCCTTCCAAAAAGCAAACCAACACAGAAACTGGATGATTGTTTCTATCTAGTAACTAGCACAATCAGGTATTTCAGCTCCACTTTTTTGTTGTTGTTGGTGGTGATCATGGGGCTTGAACTCAGGGCCTGGGTGTTGTCCCTGAGCTTTCTTGCTCAAGGCTAGTGCTTTGCCACTTTGAGCCACGGTGCCACTTGTGAGCTTCACCACTTTTTAAATCATCTTTAAGTGGTCGTACAGTTTATGAATTCAATATGTCTTGGTCATTGTCACTCCTTTCAGCATGTTCACCCACCCCTTGCTACCTACCCATTCCCTCATTCTTCTCCGATAGTTCAGAAACTATTATCCTAAACACTGGTTCTCTGGCACATACAGATTACCTCATATTCGTCATCCCTCTAGCTTTTCCCTTTGGGCTTTTCCCCCTCATTCTCAAGCATGGAAAAAGGCTGCATCTCAAATTTCCATATCAATTAAGACCAGAACTCCAAAAAAAAAATGCAATTAACATTAACTTCCACCCTGACACCTTAGCATCTATGACAGGAAAGGAGAGAATGCCGTGTCCACATCTGAACCACATCTTGTCACCTGGGCTGAAACAGATTCCAAAATGAATCATTTAACTGTCTAGCTTCTGTCCTTTTGGTACCATTCATTCCCCTAACAATCAAAAATGACCTTTTGAAATGCTTCCCTCTACAGAAAAAGGAATGTGATCTGTAGAATAGTATTGGGCTGGTAGAAATTCCATGATATGCTTGTCTTCAAGTTTGAAAATTGATGAGCGTTTACTCACAAGGCATGAGTTAAAAAGAGACAAAGTTTAGGAAAGATTGCATCACATAAAGAGTTTGCTCAAGCCACTGGGCATTCATTCCCAGTGTGGCTGGACTGGGCCAACTCCCCAGATATTTCTGGGGACACGGAGTGTGGTACATATCCTCCCCTAATTATTCCCTCTTCTCAAAAAGGATGTGGAAAAATCTTGAGATGCTATGATAATTCAAGGCCACGGAGCTTCAAGGGTCCCTAGCTAATAAGGCACTTAGAGACCAAGAAAGGGCATCACAGAGCGACCTGCCACAGGCAAGAACTTGGATATGTTTAGGTGATTTCTCAAACTTTGTAGTATCCATGGATCATCTGGAGAACTTGCTAGAACACAGACTCCTGATTCCTTGGTTCTGAGATGAGGCCTCAGACTCAAGGCTCCTGACCCACCATATTCCTGATCCATAGTCAGACACAAGAAATTAGCATATGTTTGGTGCAAGGGAAAGTACAAGAGGGAAATACTGAAGTTAGACCTTGACATTCAAGAAGTCTACTGAAAATTAGGGATAAGCAAAATTAAGAGCCCAGTAACCATCAATACAGCATTGCTTCTACAGCTTTATTTCACTAAGAACGTGTATGCTTGTTAGCAATCCTGCCAAGTCACTGAAACGTAATGAGTAAATAAAAGCCCTGTATTCTTATAGGAACACTAAAACAAACAGCCCAAAGGAGAAGGTGAGCTCACTGGTTATGGTTCAGGACAAGTCAGTTCTATAAACATGATCAAATGTTCTTCTCACTTGCCCAGGGTGATCAGATAAGAAAACCCAGCATTTCAGCCATTGTCCCTGTGTGTAGTTCTCAGTTCCAAGTGCAGAGAAAGCTAAAACTACTCTGGTCACCTTGCCACCTACATGCGAACAAATGGAAATGCTTCCTGTTCCATAATTCATTAAGAACCACGGCTCCAGGTTGTGTTCTCTGATTTTGGCTGACATAGACCCAGTTTGGGTTTTTTTTTTCTTTCAAAACACCACCTCCACTATGCTTAGTCATATTTCCTTATTCAAAACCGAGTAATCCCTGTGTTCTGGATAAAAATTGTTCTCCAAATTATCTCAGTGCTTTTGACTTGTTACTTCGTTTTCTTACACAGTTCTTACATGAAGTCTTCTCTATCTCAGTTCATGTCTACCTGTCAAAACCGCCTGGAATTTCCCAGTCTGGGTTCAAGTGCTTAAGATACAACTCTAAAGTTATTTTAAATATCACCATCAAAAAGACGGATCTTTCTTTCAGATACCTATACCTCCTGTTGTCCATATTACTCCTTGGCGGGGGGGGGGGGGCTATATGTTCATGTTCTTATTACTAAATAATATGTATCTTATCATTCCAACTCCATAAGTGTGAGAATATGAGCTTATATTTGCTTTTATATGTCCCCCATAGCACGGCTGATTACAGAATCATTATCACTAAGTTTATTTACAGTCCAATTACATGGTTTGATAACTAAAAGCTTTGTGGGATATTTTCTCCAGAGCGTATCTGTGACTCCTTCCGTGTGCTAGCTAGAACTTCAACTATCTGTAACACCCTTCCATCTTCTTTACTTCACTGTGACTCATGATGTAAGCCTTGTTTCCTGTCTTGTCTATCCAGCCTTCCCAGCCTATTCCAGCCATCACTAAGTTCCCAATCCTTACTGGAAGACTTCTGACTACATAATGTTTGTAGCTTTAAATGCAATGCCTCATAATTTGGACCAATTTTTTTCTTTATATTATCATGTTACCAGCATTACTAACATTGGTAAAGAGTCCACAATTTGGTAGCGATTGCCTGGGCCAAAACCAAAAATGTACTACTGAATGTAGAATCTCACATGTCACTCTGGCCTAAACAAAAACTGTACTGCTAAAAACAGAAACTCCGGATGGGCAGCTCTGAGGCTGCTGTGGATGGTATGAGATAGTTCTCTGATTTTCCAGCTGCTAGTGTTCTGATGTATGCCTGGTCCCCTAAAAGGAGGGCTAAATACATGAAATCAGGTTTGCTTTGATCAGTCAGTGAGGGAAACATGATTTGGGTTCCTTTGTCTTGGAATGTGACAGGTTACTTTCAATAGAGAAATTCTTCTCCATGAAAGAACTGACAAGTTACTATGAAATATAACTCACAAAGAGAAGCTAGCATAAAATGAGTCTGGTATAATACAGTGCTGACTTTGTTCAGTACTAGGATTATCTTTGTTGGGAAGCTTTGTAATACTATTTCAATCTCTTGCTGGTTTTTTGTCTATTTGCAGGGTTTTTGAAATAAGCACTTGGCTTAATTTTGATAGCGATATGTCCAGAAATGTATTCATTTCTTCTGGGGTTTCTAATTTGTTGGGATATATCTTTTGAAAATAGTTTCTAATGATTCTCTTGATTTCACTGATTACAATTGAAGTAGCCTCTTTTTTGTTTCCAATTATTTAATTCCTTTATTTAGTTAAGGCTAAGAGTTTGTCAACTTGGTTTATTTTTTCAAAGACCTAGCCCCTTATTTACTGATCCTTTGTATTGTTCTTTTAATCTCCATTTCATTAATTTCAACTCTTTTATTAATTATCTCCTTCTACTAGTTTAGGGCTTGGGTTGTTCTTATTTTCCAAAAGCTGGTATTAAATCATTAGATTACTTATTTGATATCTGATTTTTTATATGTACTCATTGAATGCTATCTTCTTTCCTCTTAGAAATGCCTTTATCCCACAGGTTCTGATAAATAGTACTTGCTTTTCTATTTGATTTTCAGAAGTCCACCCCCTTCATTTCTTCAAGGTCCTACTGATTATTTAAAAGTGTATTGTTCAGTCTCAATGTTTGTACAGTTTATATAGTTTCTGTTGATTCCTGGTATTGTTACACAAAGCTCTAACAAGGTAAAACTTTCTTTTCAATGTTTTTCTATTTGTTAACATTTCCTTGATGTCCTAAAATGTGACGTATTTTGGAGAAAGTTCCAAAGATTGATGAAAAATGTGTATTCCATAGCTGTTGAATGGAATTCTGTGTAGAGATCTATTGAACCCATTTGACCCACAGTGCAGCTTAAGGCTAATGTTGCTTTGACTTTTTATTTGAGAGATGTTTATTTGTTTATTATGTGGCATTGAATTCCCCCTCACTGTCACTGTACCTAGATCTGCCATTTTTGTGTAGTATTGTTGTTTTATGAAGTTAGGTTCACCAATTATATATATGTGCATACATATATAATCATTAAATCTTCCTGTTGGGTTGATTGCTTTATAGGTAGTGACCTTTGATGCTAATAATTTGGTTTAAAGACTGCCTGTCATATTTAAGTATAAATATCCCTGCTTGCCTTCAGTTCTATCTGTTTGGAATATAATTTTTCTGTCCATTCACTTTCACTCTGTGCATGCCTTAGCAGAGGAATTGTACTTCCTGTAAACAGTATACTATACCTACAGAAGTTCTTTTGTGGGGTTCTAAATGTTTCTTACATCTTGGTGTTCAAATCTTCCCCTGGATTTGGAAATATTTGTGGTATAAGTCCACAGAATCAACTTTCTATGAGTTTAGTGTGTATCATCTTGACTGGCTCTTTTATGTCAAAAGTTTCAAAATTTGTGTCTTGAATAGTGTGTTCATAATTCCTGGACTTTTTTTTCCCAGTGCTTACTCTTTGGATGTACTAATCCCTCAGTTTCCAAATGATGTCTAAAATACCTGAAATCCATTGCTTGGCATAGTTGATGGCTAAATCTTGTCCCTTATGCTTTTCATTTTCAAGATTTATTTGAATTTTTTTTCAAAATCTTTATCTCTTCATGAATTTTATCTCTTCATTAAGCTCTTTATTTAATGTCTTCTTATTTATATGCTGTACATATCCTTTTTACATTTAGTTATTTTTCAGTATTCTATTGGAAATCATTATACTTTTAAAAAACTCATTACTTTGATTTCTTTTTTCCTTTTTTATTATCTTGAAGCAGTTGTGCAAAAGCTGCCAGTAAACACAGTGGTTCCTAAATAAAATGTATCTTGATCAATGTCAGCACTTTCAACATTTTCACCTCTTCCTCCCGACTCACCCTTTCCCTCATTCCTTAAATTGTACAATTATTGACTGCATTTTCTCCTCTTCTTTTCATTTGTCCTTGACCCTACCTCACCCCTTTCAAGTACCAAGTGCTATTGTACCATTTGTAAAGAAATAAAAAGGCTTGGATTAAATTACATTAAATTAAGTCAGGCCCACAGAGACAAAGTATGCATGTTTCCTATTATATGTGGAAGGTAGTTTTAGCTGATAAGTTTATAAGTAAACACATTGGGTGTTAGGAAAGTGTAGACAAACGCATTAACTGAAAAGTGGTATGGAGAATGCAAACAATATAGTTCCTTAGGAAGGCAAAGTTAAAGTTCAACAAAATATTTTGATTTCTTTATGTGGAATTTCACTCATTTCAGTATCTTTTGAGTCTGTTGCTAAGGAGTTGTAAATTGTTGAAGGAGCCATGTTATGTTACTCTGGTTTTTGTTGTATCATTTGTTTTAAATTTATTTTATTGCCATGTTGAGGTTAATCAATCAGAATGGATATCTATTCCACTTTGAAATGTGAGTCTTATAAGGGGAAGGCCTCTTGAAGATATCCCCTGATGTATTGCTTTTCTAAGTTGAGTTTATTTCTAATTAGTCTTTTCTTTTAGATTTAATTTTATTGTCCAGGTGCTGTACAGAGGGGTCACAGTTACATACTTAAGGTAGTGAGTACGTTTCTTGTCAAACTTGTTGCCTCCTCCCTCATTTTCCTCCCACCTTCCCTCCTCTCCAATCCACCCCCACCAAGTTGTACAGTTAGTTTACAACATATTGTCTTGTAAGTATTGCTGTTGCATTGGTTCACCCTGTGTCCTTTATTGTCACTTCTCGGTGATTTCTCAGACTACATTTTCTTGGTTTGGACTCTGTGCATACTGTGTGAGAACCCGTGGGACAGGCTTCCTTGTGGGTCTCACAATAAGTGGAGTCTTTCTGGCGGCTCAGGCTATTCTATTGTGGATGGCAGCTCCCATGAGATGTATGTTCTGGAGTTATTCCTCCAGATTTCTCAACAGTGTGCAATTGGAGTGTAAAAATGACTTAGGATAACGTCTCTGCCATCTTAGGATAATGGCTCTGCCATTCTACAGTATTATTATCTACAGTATTCTACAGTATTATCTACAGTATTCTACAGTGTATTATTTCTCTCAATTGTTGCTACCCCCAGATTCCATCTTCAGGGCCTCTCACCCATTCCTCCTTGGGCTCAGGGACTTTTGTCTCCCCTCATTCTTTATACTGAAGTTTCTAAGTCTGAGCAGAACTCGGCTGTGACTGGAGTAAGGTATAATCTCTGTCAGCTGGGATAGGACTATATATCAGCCTGGCAACACCCAACCTTTGAATCCCAACCTATATGTTCAGACTGCTGGGCTCAGTACTCAGCACTGTTTGGGGAAAAAGAATGCAACTGGCATCACAATTTAAAAGCAATTGTCTAGACATAAGATCAAAAACAATTTGAATAACATGTGCAATGCCAGCAGCCATAGAAAAGAAACAAATCAAAAATAGAACAGGTTAGATTAAAAAGATATATGTAAAGTAGAACTAACACGAAACGAATAGAACAAAATAAAGAAGAGAGAACAGAGTAAATGATTCTCAGCTAGACACAATTAGAAAAGGGCAGGAGGAAAACAGACACACACACACACACACACACACACACACACACACACACACACACACTACATTTTTCCCCAGGCTCTGGTGTGAAGGTAGGCAAGCCTACTTCTTACAGCTTCAGTCAAGCAGGTCCAGTCCAAAGGGGCAGCCTGGAGAAGGAGCCCTGCCCCACTTCTCCTTCTAACTCCATGACTACCTCAGGGCTATCTTCATGCCAGGGAGCTTCCTGCGTGGACACAAGCTGATGCAATAGGAATAGCACTCCAAGTGATGATCCTTCACACCTGAAGCACTCTTGTCAGTGCACCTATCGGTGTGGGAAAGGTCCACATAGGTCACATACCTCTGGATGTCTCTGAACATGGGGAAGGAGGCCAACCAAGAAATCTATACTGTGAGGGAAAACTGAACACTGGGTGGCCCAATGTCACACTAATGTTGTCCCAACCTAGAGTCAACACACAGCCCCTCAGTGGTGGGGCCACTCAAAGATCAAGCTCCCACTTCTAAATGTAAGTCTTTTGTTTCCCAAAAGATATATAAAAGTAGAATAGCCTATCTAGCACACTGACTGCCTGAACAAGTCACTGAACAAATCCTGAACAGTCATCAAAGAAACCATACACACTTTCTCATTGGTAACCAGAAAGAGGAACTGCTAGGAACCCAGAAAAATGTTCTAAAACCTGAATAACATTTTAGAGATTTTCAACCATTTTTCTTGCCTCTGAATAGAGCCTTGCTCAAAAAATAATAGTCCTTTCTAAAGCATTCTTTCCAATGCAATAGCATGCACATAAAGAGAACAAAACCTTCCCAAGTAAAAATATGCCTTTTCTCCACACATTTCTCTTATTTGGAAATGAGTAGGCAGCTCTGTTCTGAAAGAAAAACTAAAAAGAAAAAAAAATACCCACTTCCCTCCTATCCTAGCAGGCACATTTACAGTAGCCTCAGCTTTACTACACTCTGTGACTTTGTACGAGTGTTAGTCCAAAATTAGACCCAAAAAAATGTAGAAAAAAAATCTTACCTCCCATTATACAATTATTCAGCATGGTAGCATATGCTCTGACAAAGTTACTAAGTTGTCATGACTCTTAACTAAGTGCTATGGTGGGGGGGGGGGGGAATGTCTTTATCCCCTTGAGAATTCCACTTTAAAATACCTCAGTAGAGCACCTCTACTACTGAATGAAGTATAGACATAAAACAGTACACTAATACTCTCTCGTGTCATTTGAATAAGTGGCATTGTGGGTTTATTTTGGTGCTAATAATTTACTTGCCGCTGGTTCTAAAATTGAGTTGAATTGAGTCTGGCAGAGCAGCCAGTTCTCCAAAGTTCTAATTGGAATTCTAAGGTATACTCATTTTAAACTCGAGAAGTATATTATGTATATTAATGCATTTAATAACTAAAATTCCTCTCAGGAGGATGAATGCATGCTTAGAATCTTGATAATCTAGAAAGAAGCAAAGGGTAAATGATGAAAGGCACGAAAAGAATATCTGTTTGGAGAGAGTGTCTGGACAATTTAAGGGCCAGGATGTAGGCTGGAGACAGTTGCCCTGATTCTCTATAGAATGCACTAATGGGAACTGAACTCAGCCTTCTCCGTGTTCCTCTTTTCAAGCTTTGCAGATTTGTCTTCTAAAAAGTATTAACAAAATGTCTGAAGCAGTTCCAATTTATTAATCTGCTTCAGAAAAATATGCGTCCCTTGTCATGAAACATCCCTATTAATCAAAAGTGTTGCAGTGAAATTCAAAAACTCAGTTTAAGTGTAGTTTAATGGGAAGGGAAACACAAAAGGAGAGGGGAAAAGGGGGGTGAATGTGATTGAAGCACTTTATACAAAGGCATAAAAATAGAATAGTAAAGTCCATTAAATAGTTTATAAGAGCAGAGACAGAGGAAAAGGAAGAGTAATTGAAGGGTAAATTTGATCCAACTTCATTATACCCATGTAGCACAAAGAAACCCTTTTGTACCAATACACACTGTTTTATAAGTATATTGATTCATGTTTTATAGCATTTTAGCAAAGAGAAGGTAATTATAAAAATGATAAACAATACCAGTTCTCAATGAAGTAGGTTAGATAAGAGTAGTAGCTTTTTAAACTTTAGTAATACAAAAACCATCTTTGCCTGAAACATTTCTTTTCCAAGCATTTCCATCTCTTCTCAAGCGACAGTGATAAGGAGACATGGGCAAGATGCTGGAATGAGATGCCACCACTCATGTCACCTCCCAGAGACATCAATCCCAACCGCTGTCCACTCAGGAAAATCCAGTCACAGATGCAGAGGTAGATGCAGAAAGAAGAAAAGACACACTGTAGAAGGTAGACAAGGCAATTTCACATTCATCTCCTCTATCTAGCCTGAGCATCTACCCATGTGGAGAAAACTCCCTTTATGCATGAGGGCAGGAGATTGAAGTGAACACTTAGGTTTTCCACAAACACTCAGGCCAGACCTACTCCAATAAAACCTGTCATCAATGCTGGTCTCTGGCCTCCTGCCAATGCCCATGACTCTGAACTCCAAGCCTTCCTGTATTTCCAGACTTGTCCTTCTATCAGACCCTAAAGCTCCAGACTCCATTGGCAATCGGTGCTAAGAACTTTGCCTGGGATGCAAATGCCCTCCAAGGACAGGCATTCATACTGGATTCATGCCTGCTTTTAGTCTGGAAACAATTGTCTATGAGGAATATTGTTTTCATCTCAAAAAAGATGAAAACTTGGCATTTCATTATGACTCTTTGCCCCTTTCTTATCATGTCATGGCGAACAAGGCATGTGTTCAACAAATTACTTATTTCCTTTTATGCTTATGAAAAAGCCTTCCACAGACTGCCTGTCAATCACCTGACCATACCCTGATCATCACTGTCCATTCCTGCCTTTCCTCAGTGGCTCTCACCCAACTGCATCTCTCTGATTTGCATGTTTCTGTTTGTTAGAAATAAGATAATATCATCTCTCTGAGACTTGCACTTTATTTTGTGCTTATTGCATACCCATTCTCCTTTCCTATTTCCTTGGGGTTTTTTTCCAACAGAAGAATGTCTTCATCTACAGTCAATATCACCTATCAAATGCTTAATAGGTACCAGCCAACGTACCATGTGTTTTTGTGATTGTGTGCCCATCCTGGGGCCAGAACTCGGGGTGTGTGTGCTGTCCTAGAGCGTTTGTACTCAAGGATAGCACTCTGCTTCCACTTGAGCCACAAGTCTACTTTTGGCTTTTTTTTTCGCAGGTTAATTGGAGATAAGAGTCTCAGAGACTTTCCATTCTGGGCTGGCTTTGAACCATGATCCTCAGACCTCAGCCTCCTGAGTAGTTAGGATTACAGGCGTGAGCCACCAGTGCCCAGCTGTACAGTGCGTTGTATACGATGACTTGCACTTTCTGATATCCATTCACTACTGAACTCTGCTTTTCACTCTGAAAATATTTATTTCAACTGTGAACAAGTCTACCCGTAAGTCCAGTGGATGTTGTTTCACAGTTCTTGCCTCACTTGATTTCTCCAAAGCACTTGACATTTCTATTCATTCATGTTGCAATTGTTTCATTTCTCATCTTTCATGCTTCAATAGGTGCCAGACTGCTACTGTTAACCCCCCCAGATCCATTTTCTCCCTTTCTATCAGCTACTGACCCCCCAAGTCTGTGCTACATGCAACTTAGTAACCCATGCCCTTGACCTCCACCTTTCACTGAAGTTCAGCCAGATTCTCTATGAATCCGGGCCTGAGACCCAGACAAAGGAGGACAGTGCGATTACATTGACCACATTTACTCTTTCAAGGACAAATGAAAGTTCAAAATAAGAGGCGTAATTTCTTTTGTTGAACATACAGAAACTTCTTCCCTTTCCACTTCTTAGAGCTTTACTGAAGAAAATATTCAATTATATGTTCTTTTTCTGTCTCTTTAACACCGGTATAAATTGCTTTAGCAGCTAAATGAGCCTCTTTCCAGTTTTGTGACCCAGGAAGGTCTTTCTCGAGTACATAGACACCATCTGCTTGGGATGTAAACAAGGAAAATATTACCCTCCTTCCCAATTTCTGTAGGAGAATTGCTTTAGTAGGTTTGTTATTATTAATGTAGTTTCGTTGTTTCCTTTTTTGATCCAAGTGAAAAACTACTTCTTTTAATAAAAGTATGAGGAATTTGTTGTTCCCCGTAGAAAAAACAATTAGCTAACACAAATGGCTACTGCATTTACCATCTAATTCTATAATGTACTCTGTATGGAAGACAATCCTGGCATTTATTCCTATAGTATGACTGTTTGCCAATATCTAGTAAAGCTGAAATGTGCAGACTTTGCAACAAAGAAATGTCACTTTTACATGCATGCCCTTAAGGCATTTCCAGAGAAAACAAATAATACATGTTCAGGTAAGTGGGTAAGTAACTTATTTTCCAAGCTAAAACTTTGTGGCTAAAGGAAACATCTAACTAATGCCAAGCACAGAGTAAGTTCTTAAAATGCTGTATTTTCTAAAATCATCTGTTACTTTATATGTCTATATACTTAGCACATGGAGGTAATTTATATGATAGGAAAGTCACAGATCTCTAAGAAAAAAATAAAGAAAAATAGGTACTATTCAATTGATTCTATTACACTCTTCTACTTTCAGTTCTTAATCTATCTTCTAAGATTTCTCACCAACTAAAAGTTTCTATACATGAGTTTCCATCTTTCCTCTGACTCCAAACCAGCAGTACATTAACTATCTTTATTGTTTAGATCATTCAAACTATGCATGTTATATACTGTGAGTTCAAGAGCTTTGAGCTTCTTCCAATAATAATTAAGATCACTTGCCACAGCAGCTAAAGGAACTAAACACAAAGGCAAGCTCAGATTAACTGTGTGTGTTGATCAGACATTTCATCCTTGAGACAGATGCCTGAGAGAAACAAGGATATACTTACACCCAAAGTTTCAGACTTCTTAGTCCATTGTCAGCTGCACCCATTGTTTTGGGCATGAGGGGAATGAAAACATCATGGTGTCTGGAGCATATAGGAGAGGAGTCTGCTCACCTCATGACAGTCAGGAAGCAGAGAGACAACATGAATCTATGCTTGGGTACTTCCTCCTCCTTCTGCTTTAATTCCATCTGGGCCAGCAGCTTACTAGGGGGGCTGTCCATATTCTGGGTTATTTCTCCCACTTTTCATTTGCTTTATCATATGACAGTCATCTCCCGAAATGCTCTCACAGACACACTCACAAGTGTGTTTTCCTCATCGCCAAGGCATCTCTCAATGCAATCTATTCGACAAGATGAACCATCACACTGTGGAAACTTCACTTACATTCTGTCAAGTCATGTGAACCATAGTTCACTAATAAAAATGTGAGTGGTGAAAGCTCTGAAATAACTTTATGAATCTGAGTAATGTTTTGAATTACTGGATCAAGAACTTGACTTCAAAATCCAGTACCAAAGCACATCCATGTTGTTAGTGGAGTTTCTTTTTTAAAATCAGCTCTCCATTCTCTGGAGACTTTTCTTTTCACCCTCACAATTTGTCCCCAAATGTGTCTGCCCTGTGATTTACTGGAAAATAATACTTCTTCAATAAAGCAAGAGATTTGCTTGTGCTAGCTTTCTTTTTTAAAAAATTTTTATTGTCAAACTGATGTACAGAGATGTTACAGTTTCATATGTTAGGCATTGGATACATTTCTTGTACTGTTTGTTACCTCCTCCCTCATTCCCCCCTGCCCCCTCCCTCTTTCCCTCCCCCCCCCATGAGTTGTTCAGTTCATTTACACCAAACAGTTTTGCAAGTATTGCTTTTGTAGTCGTTTGCCTTTATTACCCTGTGTCTCTCAATTTTGGTATTCCTTTTCAGTTTTCTAGTTCTAATACCAGTATACACGGTTTCCAATGTACTCAGATAAGATACAGAGATAGTGCAGGTACACCACAAGAAGGGGATACAAGAAGATCATCAATAATAGAAGCTACGGTTACACATAGCACATTGAAAGTAGTTACAACAGTGATATAACAGTTGTTTCCATAACATGGAGTTCATTTCACTTAGCATCATCTTATGTGTTCATAAGGGTATAGCTATTGGGCTCTTGTGATCCTCTGCTGTGACTTGCCTAAACCTGTGCTAATTCTTCCCTATGAGGAAAACCATAGAGTCCAAGTTTCTTTGGGTCTGGCTTACTTCACTCAGTATAATTTTTTCCAAATCTTTCCATTTCCTTATGAATGGGGCAATGTCATGCTTTCTGATAGAGGCATAAAATTCCATTGTGTATACGTACCACATTTTCCTGATCCATTCGTCTACTGAGGGGCATCTGGGTTGGTTCCAGATTCTAGCTATGACGAATTGTGCTGCAATGAACATTGTTGTGCTAGTGGCTTTAGTGTGTTCTTGTTTGTGGTCTTTGGGGTAGATGCCCAAAAGTGGGGCTGCTGGGTCATAGGGGAGCTCTATGTTTAGCCTTCTGAGGAATCTCCATACCACTTGCCAGAGTGGCTGAACCAGTTTACATTCCCACCAACAATGAAGTAGGGTTCCCTTTTGGCCACATCCCCTCTAACATTTGTCATTGTTAGTTTTCTTGATCTAGGACATTCTTACTGGGGTGAGATGGAATCTCAATGTTGTTTTGATTTGCATTTCTTTTATGGCCAGTGAGGTAGAGTACTTTTTCATATGTCTCTTGGCCATTCTCATTTCCTCATCAAAGAAGTCTCTTTTTAAGTCTTTAGCCCACTTGTTGAGGGGCTATTGGTTCTTTGCGGTTTTGTTTTGGAGGAATTTAATTTTTTTAGTTCTTCATATATTTAAGATATGAGGCCTTTGTCCATTGTATGGCTGGTAAAGATCTTTTCCCAATCTGTGGGCTTTCTGTTTATCTTGCGAGCTATGTCCCTTGCCCTGCAGAAGCTCTGCAGTTTGATGCAGTCCCATTTGTCCATCCTTTCCTTGATTTGTAGCATTTCTGGGTCTTTGTTAAGGAAGTTCCGTCCTGTGCCAAGGAGTCCAAGTGTTTCTACTCCTTCCTTTAGTGTTTTCAGGGTATCTGTTTTAATTTCAAGGTCTTTGATCCATTTGGAATTGATTTTGGTGCAGGGTGATATATAAGGATCTAGTTTTAGTTTGTTGCCTGTGTTGAACCCGTTTTGTGTGCTGGCTTTCTTAAATCCACAAATTTACATTCTCTTGATTAGAGAACATAGAATTACTTCAATCTACCAAATGATTTGAGTAGTGGCGAAGCACAGAGATAAAACAGACTTATTACACAGCATGGGTACACCATGGGAAGAGGCCAAGTAAGACACTTTCACTCATCCTGAAAACATGAACTTAACTTGTGTTAGAAGAAGTATGCTTAATTAAAATATCCCAAGGAAAGCATGGTTTGCTTAATCGTTATCTCAGTTTGGTTTTGAAAGGCGTTCTGGAGAAGAAGTTGTCTTTGTCCACACTTGAGGAGAGTAATCTGGTTCCCCCAAAATGGCTACTCATATTCCTGTATTCAGCATCAATATTATTTGTACATTGTCCTTATCTGGCTGTGATGAGTCCACTAAAGCTCTGCTGTTTCTCAGGGATTGTTTGGGTGCCTCGTCATAAATGTTACTGATCTGTCCTGTCTTCCTGGACACTAGCAGGAAAGACTCAGAGTAAAGGAGGCATGTAAAATTGAGGAAGTAATAACAAGAATCTGTCTTGCTATCAGTTAACTCAAGGGGAAGAGAGAGATGAAGAAGCATGAGGGAAGGGTTGGTTTGGGAGAGGTAGTGAGAAAGTTGAATGTAGTGGCATTGATCATAACTGCCTTGTTCAGTGTTTTGTACAGCTACTTAAAGATAATTTATTTTTTTAAAAAAAGAGACAATTCTTTGTAGCAGAAGAAGTTTCTAAGTATTTATGTTACAATGCTCTCCAATACACTACTAAAAGTGAACCAGGACCCAATCACACTTTCTTGAGTTTGGGGTATTTTTGTTGCTGTTGTGGTTGCTTTGTTTTCCCCCTTCCTGACCTCCCCTACCTCAAGGAAGTGTTTCTACAAGCTAGATTTTGTAATTTACCCTTCATAGCACCCATGCCCTGGCTACATTAGCACAAGTGGCCAAACCTTGCCATTTAACTCAAAGATGGAAATGAGAGCTAAGTATGGTGGGGGGGGGGGGCTGCATCTGTAAGCACAGCACTTAGTAGTGTGAGGCAGAAAGATTGAAAGCTTGACAGTGAGTTCCAGGGCCATCTTAAAACATAGGGAAATCCTGCTCAAAAAAAAAGAACAATAAAAAAGTAAAGAGTTGCTCATATCCATTAATTATCAAAGAAGAGAATCAGAAAAACAGCAGGCTTCTTACAACCTTGGATACATGACCTTGGCAGACATTTTCAGGTTGCCAGTATCAGAGCTGTTCTACACCAGAGAACAGAAATCTGGAAGTTCTAAGGGAACTGAAAGATACAGATGTCCTGCCTTGCAGCAAATTGCAATCCTGGTACCTATCCTAGCAAAGCTCTTGAGCTAATTTCCAGGGAATATGTACAAAAGAATTCATCACATCCATCTTTCCAGTAACTAGGAGGCAGGGACATGCAGGTGTCCTTAACCCGTACACATATCAATTAAATATTACCAGGTTCAGTTCCGAAGAATCACACACTAAGATAACAATCTGCAATAAGTAACGTCCGTGAACATGACCAACGGAAGCACAGCTAGATTAGCACTGACACTGTGGAACAAGGAGCTCTGAGAATCAACAAAGGTGTGTTATTGGCAGGTAAACCTTTGGGCAAAGAAAACCTTTGTAATGGCCAACACCTGGAGGCAGTGTTGTGCATGCCTCTAGACGTTTATGGCTTCTTCAATTCACAACAGCCTTTCTTGAATGACTGTTCCAGGTATATGGATTTGTCAGTCTACATAGCCTGCCTAAGCACAGGCCAGTCTTTAGGCAGAAGAACAAAGGAAATGCAGCAGAAAACTAGACTGTATTAGGACAGTAGGTGACAAAACATTAACCATATCAGGAGGACAGGTTTTAAAATAATACTGTAGAAGAAAACAACTAAACTAGGAGATGCCAAGAGTTATAGAGCAATGTCAAGGAAAAACACCTGTAATTCTAGCTACTCTGCAGCTGAGACTTGGAGGATCAAGTTTAAAACACACCCAGGCAAGAGGAAGAAGAAGAAGAAGAAGAAGAAGAAGAAGAAGAAGAAGAAGAAGAAGAAGAAGAAGAAGAAGAAGAAGAAGAAGAAGAAGAAGAAGAAGAAGAAGAAGAAGAAGAAGGATGAGGAGGAGGTCTATAAGAATCCATCTCCTATTAACCAGCTACATGCCAGACTGGAAGCAAGGCTCAACTATAGAGTGTCAGCTGAACAAGAGTATGAGGCTCTGAGTTCAAGCACACACACACACACACACACACACACACACACACACACACACACCTCACAAAGAAACAAGCAGTACTTAATGAGAAACACTTCAGCTCACCTATATGTGTTCTGATATATTGCATGATGCCTTTTAGTACAGAAGTAAATAGAAATGACGATGAAGGATGAAAAAGAGTAAAAAGGGAGGTCTTAGGGAAAACTGATTAAGAGTATATCATAGGCTGGGAATATGGCCTAGTGGTGAGAGAGCTTGCCTCGTATACATGAAGCCCTGGGTTCGATTCCCCAGCACCACATATACAGAAAATGGCCAGAAGTGGCGCTGTGGCTCAAGTGGCAGAGTGCTAGCCTTGAGCAAAAGGAAGCCAGGGACAGTGCTCAGGCCCTGAGTCCAAGCCCCAGGACTGGCAAAAAAAAAAAGAGTATATCATACACTCACACACAGTGAGACCAAAAGAGGGTACAGTTAGGAGAGAGACAAAGAAGCAATGCCTATATGCCTCTGTATGTAATTATAAATCTATAACTGCATATAATTTCATAAAAATACACACACATAGAGACAGAGAAATGAACTCCAAGATACAAAAACAAGAGATCTTTTTTAGTTTTTGTTTTTTGATAATTCTGTCTTATTTTCTTTATGTATGTCATATTCATGTGTCTATCTTTGAGAATGGGGAAGGGTACAGAACTCAGGGTGAAAGTGTGAAAAAGTTCAGCGGTGAAGCTGAACTAGACACTGATGAAAGTGAACTGTACAACTCCTGTTAGAAATGGGAGGGAGGAAGTGGGAGAGAATGAGAGAACTGAAGACACTGTACAAAAGGAAACGTATTGGAACCTGACTCATGAAATTGTAATCTCTCTGTCTATTACCTCTTTTTTAAAAAATAATAATTACTTATTTATTGTAAAAGTTATGTACAGAGGGGTTACAGTTTCATATGTAAGGACATGGGTACATTTCTTGTACTATTTGCTATCTCCTCCCTCACTCCCCCCTCCCCCTTTCCCTCTCTCCCAATGAGTTGTTCAGTTGGTTTACACCAAACGGTTTTGCAAGTATTGCTTTTGGAGTCCTTTGTCTTTTTATCCTCTGTCTCTCGATTTTGATATTCCCTTTCATTTTCCTAGTTCTAATACCAGTATATACAGTATCCAGGGTACTCAGATGAGATACAGTGATAGCGCAGGCACAACCACAGGAAGGGGATACAAGAGGATCGTCAACAATAGAAGCTACGGTTTCACATGGCATGTTGAAAGTAATTACAACAGTGATATATCACTCATTTCCTTAACATGGAGTTCATTTCACTTAGCATCATCTTATGTGTTCATAAGGGTGTAGCTATTGGGCTCTTGTGATCCTCTGCTGTGACTTGTCTAAACCTGTGCTAATTCTTCCCTATGAGGAAAACCATAGAGTCCATGTTTCTTTGGGTCTGGCTCACTTCACTCAGTATAATTTTTTCCAAGTCCTTCCATTTCCTTACGAATGGGGCAATGTCATTTTTTCTGATAGAGGCATAAAATTCCATTGTGTATATGTACAACATTTTCCTGATCCATCCGTCTACTGAGGGGCATCTGGGTTGGTTCCAGATTCTAGCTATGACAAATTGTGCTGTGATGAACATTGTTGTGCTGGTGGGTAGATGTAACCTTTTGGCTGCTGGGTCATAGGGGAGCTCTATGTTTAGCCTTCTGAGGAATCTCCATACTGCCTTCCAGAGTAGCTGAACAAGTTTACATTCCCACCAACAACGAAGTAGGGTTCCCTTATGACCACATCCCCTCCAACATTTTTATTGTTAGTTTTCTTGATAATGGCCATTCTAACTGGGGTGAGATGGAATCTCAATGTTGTTTTGATTTGCATTTCTTTTATGACCAGTGATGTGGAGCACTTTTTCATGTATCTCTTGGCCATTCTCATTTCCTCATCAGAGAAATCTCTTTTAAGTCTTTAACCCACTTGTTAAGGGGGCTGTTGGTTCTTTGAGGTTTTGTTAGGGAGGGATTTAATTTTTTTAGTTCTGCATGTATTTAAGATATGAGGCTTTTGTCCATTGTATGGCCAGTAGAGTTCTTTTCCCAATCTGTGGGCTTTCTGTTTATCTTGTAAGCTATGTCCTTTGCCCTGCAGAAGCTCTGCAGTTTGATGCAGTCCCATTTGTCCAACCTTTCTTTGATTTGTTGTATTTCTGGGCCTTTGTTAAGGGAGTTCCATCCTGTGCCAAGGAGCCCAAGTCTTTCTCCTACTCCTTCCTTTTATTTTCTGGCCAGTCCTGGGGCTTGAACTCAGGGCCTGAGCACTGTCCCAGGCTTCTTTTTGCTCAAGGCTAGCACTCTGCCACTTGAGCCACAGCGCCACTTCTGGACGTTTTCTATATATGTGGTGCTGAGGAATTTAACCCAGGGCTTCATGTATACAAGGCAAGCACTCTACCACTAGGCTATATTCCCAGCCCCCTCCTACTCCTTCTTGTAGTGTTTTCAGCCTATCTATTTTATCACCTCTTTAAATGAAGAAAATTTTTAAAAGGAGTGTCATAAACTTGGAATGTGCATAAAATATTCCAACTTTTTCTTGCTGTACAATTTGCTGTTCTTGTGCCTTTGCAAGCTCTGTGGTCACACTGGGAAAACCCAGTCACACTGGGAAATTCAGCCTCAGAGAAGAGGAACCTTAAAATCAAGGACTCTGCAGAGCCTGAGGCACTAGAATCACTGGATAATACAAGTCTCAACAGCTTCTCAATGAGAGGGGAAAAGTAACCTCCTGCAACTACATTTCCCAGAAATCCCTGAAATGAATCCAACAGACTAGGATGGGGCAGGCTGGGAAATTTGAAAAGTCCCAGAAAACAGTTTTCATGCAGACTTGAGTAGAGAAAGGACAGCATCCTACCTGCTTCCTGCTTTCAGGCTTTGCTCACCTGACAAGCAGAGCTCCCCCACTAACTTGCTATAAGTATCTTTTGAAATTGGGGGTCCCTTCTCCCCCCCCCAAAAGCTAGGAAACTAGATTCTGAACTTCAGGTTCTAGGTTGTTCAGAAAGTTTGGGTGGCACATATTTGATCCCTACTACTATACATCCTTTGTAGCATACTGCTACAATGCTTGCCTTAAACGGTCAGGGTGAGATTGCTGTACATTCTCTAAGTGTTCTGTAATCTTCATTTTAGCTTCCTGTTTCTATTTCCATTAAATGGCCTGTTTGTAGCCACAACAACCATCCCACTTCTAATCTTCATTCTGTATTAAAAGGAGCCTGTATTCCCAGAAGTTCTTCATTTCGGGCCTCTCTATTTCTTTGTTTTCCTTTTTGTTTTAAATTTTTAATTGGCCATTGAAGATAAATCATTTGTTCAGGATAGCTCAAAATTGTCACATATCAAGTTTTTTCATGTTTAATATTTTATGCTTGTCACCTTTTTGATTTCATGAAGCATTGATGGTGTAACATTTACGCACACATTTTCCTTCAGTGCATTATAGAAAGAGTTCCACAAGGGCACCCTTGGATATTTTTTGTGAGTATTCTGTCAACAAACTCATATTCTGTTTCTCATGAAGTACTTCATTTCCCTACCAGATTCTTTAAGAATTTTCTTTCATTTCGAAGGTTAACATTTTAACAGAAAAATATACACTAATATCAAACAGGAAAAATCAGACTTTCTCTGAATCTTGTCTCTCTTGTTTTCAGATTCAATTTTTTCTATTTTGTTTTTTGAGGATAATATTTGTTTGTCCTTACAGATATTGTTTTCTACCATACTTTCTTTGAGCTTACCTCTTTAGGAATATCAAGTGGATTGTCTTTGACTACTTTCTTATCTTTAACTTCTATGTGGCAATGGGATGGCTTTATCTATTTATTTGCTTTTACTACAAATATCAAGCTTTTGTCTTAAATATGGTACTATGGTTTCAGGTTTCAGAAGGCAAACAAACACTAAGCCAGAAATAAATATTGAGTGGGATATTTAGTAAACTATTTGTTGAATGGATGAATTAATGAATCAATCAATCAATGTAAAACTTTTCAATGAACAGCTTTGTGTAATGTATGTCGAAATGAGAATGCAACCGGCACTAATATGTAACTCTCCTGCTTTGATCAAGGAACTGTTGAGAAGCCTGTTTCAGTGATTGTCATTTGGGAGGTTTCTCATTCATCACCAAGAATAACGATCTAAGCTGTGTGTTAACTCAGCTCATTATCTTATCTGAATTTTCTATTTCTGCTTGACATAAGTAATAGAAGAAACAATGACACTTCCCTTCTAGGTTACTGAGGCTGTTTAGTGAATGTAGGGGTAGAATGATAATTCATAAATAGGAACACTGAATTACCAATACACATGTTTATAGTCATTGCTTATATTTACATAGTCAAAAATATATTCTAGATATTATTATTCTGTCTCAGGAAATCCACATGCAAAAGGAGTGATCATTGCATTTGCTTTTTGTTTTTATTTTCTTTGCTTAATAGGACCATGGACATTACCACAGATTTTGAAAGAATGGGTTATGAGAACCCTAGGAAGAAATTGGACTTGGAAACATTAACTGAAATTCTTCAGCATCAGATCCAAGCCATTTCCTTTGATAATCTGAACATCCATTGTGAAGACCCTATGGATATGGCATTGGAGGCCATTTTTGATCAAATTGTAAATAGGAAGCAGGGTGGGTGGTGGCCCCAGGTTAATCGGCTTCTCTACTGGGTTCTGACCACAATGGGTTTTGAGACCACCATATTGGGAAGATATGTTTATATTTCTCCAGCCAAAAAGCATAGCAGTGACATGATTCACCTTCTACTATGGGTGAGCATTAATGGCAGGGGTTACATTGTTGATGTTAGATATGGAAGTTCCTACCAGATGTGGGAGCCCCTGGAATTAATTTCTGGAAAGCATCAGCCTCAGGCGTCTTCCATTTTACAGTTGACAGAAGACAAGGGCATCTGGTACCTGGACCAAGTCAGAAGAGAACAGTATCTTCCGGACCAAGCATTTGTGAATTCTGAAGTCCTTGAGAAGAATAAATACAGAAAAATCTACTCCTTTACTCTTGAGCCAGAAAAATTGAAGATTTTTGAGTCTGTGAATATGTTCCTTCAGACATCTCTAACATCTGAGTTTACAAACACAACATAGTGTTCTGTGCAGACCTCAGAAGGAGCTTACTGCTTAGTGGGATCATTCTGGCCCATCGGAAATTCAGTTATAAAGACAATGAGGATCTGGTAGAGTTTAAGACTCTGAAAGAGGAAGAAATAGAAGGAGTACTGAGAACTGTATTTGGTATGTCCTTGGAAATAAAGTATGTGCCCAAACATGGTGATAAATCTTTTACTATTTAGCCTAAGGAGCAAAAGTGCCCTTTCTTATTGCTGTATGTACTTAACTGTTACTATTAAAAATTCAAGATATATCTAAAACTATAAATGCTAGGTTAATAAGCCTTTGAGCAGTCATCACCCAGCTCATCTGTGATCAACCACTGATTTATCATGTCCTCTATATCTCCATATTCTACAAAGACCCTAGATGTCACACTTCATCCATCACAATGTCAGCATACATGAAGAAGTGCTCTAAGGATGATGTGGTTATCTTGGGAACCGTATTGATTTGTGACATAATACCTCCCAAGATTGGTTTACTGTTGAATTCACAGAAAAATTTGATATTCCTGTCTGAGTGAAGAGAATAATGATTTTAAAATTTTTCCATTAAATCGAATCAGTATGTATCCAGTGTCCAATTTTTATACGCTGAAACTCTGACAATTCAAGATCAGAATGCAGCAAAGAAAAGTGAGACATGACCTGGGTTCCTAATAATCCCAGAGTCCTCAAGACAAGTTGATGTGAATAAACCGAGTACATAGGAGTATGCTTTTGGATGTCAAAGGAGTCAATTGTACAGCCAATCATTTCTCCCAGGGCAGCTTTTGCAGTCATGGGTGTTTTTGTATATATTTTTCCTTTATCTAGGAAGATATTTAGAATTTTCAACTTCCTGAATTGAATGGTTTATGTCTTGATGTAATAATTATTGTAAATGACAAAAGAGCTATTCCTTGCAAGAACTTATGGTCAATGAAGTACAATAAAATATTATTGACTACTATACTGTGAATCAAAGTCTTTGGAGATTTTAGAAATATTATGCGGTTGGTATGTTCTATAAGAGAGTCTTTCTGCCACCTGTTTATTTTCTCTGAGCTATATATTTTTCACTATCTTCAACATGCATTCTTTTAAAAATGATGTTGTTTCTTACCCTTAGTTCACATCCTGAGGGTACTGAGTAAACCAGTGGATTTGATTCACCAAAGCAAAATGAGTTTGTAGTTATATATTCAGTGCCAGACACAGGGTAATGGCCTCAAAAATTGTGTTAGGGTGTTTGTCTAGCTTGCATGAATTCCAAAGACTTTGCTTTCCAGAAGCATACAAACAAATTTTGATCCAAGAACAAATAAATAATACCAGCAATCATTTCAAGGTCAGCATTTAACCAATAGTCTCTTTCCATTTTGCTTTATTTCCTTTGTGATTGAAATCCTATTCACACTCTCATCTGCCTTCCTAATGAAATATTGATGTCAGATGCCCAAAACTTGAATATGATGTGTGCTTCAGGATCTGAATCTTTACTTATATATAACTCAGGTTTTTATTGTGGATTTGAGCACATTGATTTCAATATTATTGTCCACCTTGAACTTGTGATTATCCTAATAAAGGAAAGAGAAAAGCAGAAACTTGAATATTAATTAAGAACTTACATTATGCTACAACATACATATTTTATCAAGCAAGATGCATTAAAAGAAGGTCTGCTGATGATGTTTCTATTGTAGAGACAGCTAGATGCTGAAGGTTTGTGTCTATAATCCTAGCTACTCAAGAGGCGAGACCCAGATGATAAAAGTTCTCAAGACTCTGTCTCCAATTAATCAATATATTAAGCTGGAAGCATAGCTCAAGTAGTAGAGTGCCAGCCATGAGCAAAAACTTGCCCAACAAAAGCACCACTCTCTGAGTTCAAGTCCTGTTACCAGCCAGCACAAGGAAGGAAGGAAGGAAGGAAGGAAGGAAGGAAGGAAGGAAGGAAGGAAGGAAGGAAGAAAGAAAGGAAGGAAGGAAGGGAGGGAGGGAGGGAGGGGGGGAGGGAGGGAGGGAGGGAGGGAGGGAGGGAGGGAGGGAGGGAGGGGGGGGAAGAGAGGAAAGTAAAAAGAAGGGAGGAAGAAAGAAAGAAAAAGTGAAAAGAAGGGAAAGAAAAGAAAAAGAAAAAGGAAAGAAGGGAAAGAAAGAGAAGAGAGAAGAGGGAGTTGAAGGGAAGGGAAGGGAAGAGTGGGGAAAGGAAGGAAATGGCAAGAGAGGGAAAGGAAAAGGATGAAGGAGAAGAACCCCATCCTGAAAGTGACCAGGAGGCAATGCTGTGCGTGAATACTCAGAGAAATTGCAGCTGAACAGATAGAAAATGAGATCACATGTCACATACCTCTTACTATTTTCATCTGTTTTTCTGTGGCAGGAGATTTAACTTATGAGTCTTTTCCAATTACCCAAGCACGAGCCACCAGAGGATCTTCAGGTAGAGAGAGTTAATCTTCAGAGAGGGTTAAACATTTTTTAAATGAGGGAAAGACGTGTTTCAAGATTACTAGAAGGCTTGGTGCCCAAGAGATAGCACGAGGCATCAATATACCATCATGTAAACAGTTTTAAAATACAGTAGAGGGAAATGTCTAAGAATCAGCAAGAGTTATAAACCAACACGTGACAAGGGTTAAACAAAAACAATCAGAAATACAACCACATGACACACATCATGCTCACAAAGCTTCACTTCAGAAATAACTCACAGTGTATATCAGGGTACATTTCAGACAGAATTCAGAGTGCCTGTGAGCAGAGAGGTAAAAGGAAGTGAGGGTGATATGTGAAAACCAGCAAAACGAGACCACAGAGGATTTGATGGGAAGTGTCACATACCGGAAGTGGGAACAAAGTAGCGCCTCCTTGGCTGCCTCCTCTAGGTCTGGCATTTGCTTTTCCTGCCTCCTTCCCACACTCTGATCTTTCTATTCCATACATGGAAAATATGGCCTAGGCTCCCAGACAGCAGAAATTGTCTAAAATACAAAATCCCTTCACAGCCTGAGGCACAAGAATCATCAGATAAAATACATTTCAATACTTTTTAAAAGAAAGAAATGGATTAAGAAATGCACGAGAGTAAGGTGACACCAAAACTACATGTCCTACAGATCCCCGGGGTGGTTCTACCACTGGGGCGGTGGAGCGATTTGGAAAGCCAACGATGCAGACTTTGGGAGGAGAGAACAGCGCTCCACCGCTTCTTGGTTATTGGAGCCTCTGCCAACCTGACCAGTGGAGCTCCCAGACTGGTATTGCTGTGAGTGTCTTTGGAAACTGAGGTTTCTCTGTCTGGGGGGCGGGGGGGTAGGAAATGTGGGACCCGGGAGATTAGATTCTACCCCAGCTCTGAATTTCAAGTTCTAAATTGCTCAGAAAGTTTGGGAGGCACACATTTGGGACCTGCAGCTGAAAATACTTTGTCTGCTGCCAATATGGAATGATTTCTGTGGGGGAGAGGAAAAGAGGTTGTGTTTTGCTTTGCTTTTCCATCTTGTGTTGGAAGGATGTTTAGTAGAGTGTCCAGAATCTGACATTGATAAAAATCAGCAGCAGCAGCTATTTGTCTACAGCATTGCCCCTGAACACAGACTACAGAACTCCACTGGAGAGAAGAGACTGCCGGGTAATGGAGGCCCATGGATGTCTGGGTTGGACTTTGCTGTAGGTTCTGGCTGGATGCCTGGATTTGTTGCTTTGCTCTGGTTTGATAAGCTATTCTTTCATTACTCAAGTCCTTCCTTCCTTCTTCCTCCCACTCAAAAATGTTAACTTCACCATGGCACTTCACAAACTTAGAAAGGGTCAAAGCTCCATTCTGATTAGCTATTTTTCCCTTCCTCATGCCCTTCCCTGATTTTCCCCTCAGACTCAAAACTTCTGACTTCACCTTGATGCTCCCAAAACACAGAAAGGGTCAACAATCTAGTTTCTGCTCAGAGACTTTTGTCCCTCTTCTTCGTCACCATTTCCCGCTGTATCTGCTGTGCCCTTTGAGAGTTTTCCTCCCCCTTCCCTTCCCTTCATCCCACCCAAATCCCCCCTTTTTTTTTGCCTGCCCTGTCTGATATGGTGTTCAACACTGTTGAGTATCAGGTTTGGATATGGCCAGCAAGCCCACACCGCGAGAGGGCCGGCTTGGGGAAATGTTAATAAAGTAGGATGCTGTACACTCCATGTGGCAGAAATGAAGGGATAGGGAAAGAACTCAATAAAAGTGACTCTCTGGGTCCCCTTGTGACTCTTGTCTTCAGAATTTTCAGAAACCCATGCAGTAGGTATGGAACTTTCTACCACAGTCCTTTCTTTTTTTTTTTTAATATAATTTATTGTCAAGCAGTTACAGTTACAGTTACATATGTAAGGTAGTGAGTACATTTCTGTCCAACATTGTTACCCCCTCCCTCCTTTTTCTCCAATTTTCCCTCCCACTCAATCCCCCCTGCAAAGTTGTACATTTTGTCTCCAACATATTGCCTTGGGAGTATCGATGTTGCATCCGTTCCCCCTTTCTCCTTTATCTCACCATTTTGTTGTTCCCTTTCCCTTCCCTAATTCAGATAAATGTATATACAATACACAGGGTACCTACTAAAATCCAATACATTGACAACAGGGGATAAATCGCATGGAAAAAACAACAAAAGAAATAACTTCACATAGCACATTAAAAACAACAGCAACAAAGAAAAAGCTCTTGTTTTCGTATCTTGGAGTACATTTTGCTTAGCCTCATCTTATATGATTATATGCACATAGCTATTGAGCTATTATGATCCTCTGCTAGGACTATCCTAGACATATACTAATTATTACAAATGAGGGAAACCATAAAGTCTATGTTTCTTTGGGTCTGGCTTACTTCACTTAGTATGATTTTTCCTAGTCTTTCCTTACTAATGGGCATGTCATTCATTCTACTATTTTGTTGATCCATTCATCTACTGAGAGGCATCTGGATTGGTTCCATATCCTAGCTATGGTAAATATTACTGCTATGAACATTTGCTGATAACTTTGGTATGGACTTGTTTGTGATCCTTTGGGTAAATGCCCAGAAGTGGGATTGCTGAGTCATAGGGGAACTCCAGTTTTAATCATTTGTGGAACCTCCATACTGCTTTCCAAAGTGGTAGAACAGGTTTATACTCTGACCAACACTGTAGTAGTGTTCCTTTTGGCCACTTCTCTGCCAGCATCTGTTGTTATTAGATTTCCTGATAATGGCCATTCTGACTGGAGTGAGGTGGAATCTTAATGTAATTTTGATTTTCATTTCTTTTATGGCCAGAGATGTTGAGCACTTCTTCATGTTTCCATTGGCCATTCTTATTTCCTCTTCAGAGAAGTCTCGCTTTAAGCCATTAACCTGCTAATAGGGTGGTTGTTTCGTGGAGGATTTATTTTGGGGGAACTTAATCTTTTAGTTCTAAGTATATTTCAGATATGAGGACCATGTCTGTGGTACAGCTACTGACGCTCTCCCAATCTGCAAAACAGCCCTTTCTGATTTGTAAGTGATGGTGGCAGGCCATTGAACCATACGTCTTGTCCTCCCTGCCTGTGCGTATCCATGATGTTCTGCTTTATCACAAACCAATAGAAGTAGAGACAGCCAGCCATCAACTGAAACCACTAAGTCTATGAGCTAAAATAAATCCTCCCTCCTTTAAATTTATTTATTCAGGTATTTTTGCCACAGTGACAAAAAGGTAACTAACAGTTCTATTACATCATTTTCAGTTGTGTTTGCATTAGGCTACACAACCCCAAGACTGACAATCCCAAAAGCAAACAGTACAAACACATCAGAGACCTGAACAATGAGGAACTTCCAACCAATTTCCAACTGACGACTTTCTACTTTCATTAAGCAAATATATTTTCTTTTTCTTGTTTGTAGAAGCATTTTGTAAGAGTTTTCTCACCCCTAGATCACTGAATGGATGACGCTAGTAGCAGGTGATTTCAAAATTTGCTTTCTGCTCAAATAAACTCTTCAGAATTTGAATTTCCCTATGTATACTTTCTAATGCTCCAATGTTGGCACTTCTGGTCTTTTACAATCTTCAGACGTCCTTTTTCACTTCCCGTCTCTATTTCCATGGGAGTTGAACTGGTCTGTTCAGCAGCCATCATGCTCCTCCTTTCTTTAATCTTCATTCTGTAGTAATGGAAGCCAGTGCCCGTGGCAGTTCATCACTGGTTCATTTCTTGGTTTTTCTTTGATTTATTTCTTTACTGGCCTTTAAAGAGCAAATGCTTCATCAGGACAGCTCAGAGTTGTCCCATTACTCAAGTTCCTTTCTGGTTGAGATTGTCTTTGCATGCATGTCACCATTTGGTTCAATGTTAAATGAGGACGGGATAGTTCCTCACTACTTTGCAACTTTGTAGACAAAGTTCCTTTGATTCTCCTCCAGATACATTTCTAGAACAGTTTGTTGCCAAAATGATACATCTTTTCCTTATGAAATACTTTCTTTCTCTGAGAGATCATTGAATACTTTTTCTCTTTTATTTTGTATTTTAATTATTTAACAATATATACTTCAATGCCATGCATGTAAGATCAAACTTTCCAAGAATATTGTTGCTTTTAGTCTCAGGTGTGAGTTCTACTTCATTTAGGGGGAAAATATATATTGTATTTTCTATGATTATTTTGAATTCTCTTCTATAGGAAAAACAAATGGATTGAATACTTTATATGTATACAAACATTTAACTTCACTTTTAGTATGGCTTTGTTTTCTCATTAGGATTTCTGGTAAATATCAAACTTGGTACGTACATGAGCAATGTGAAAGGTTATCAATACAGTACTTTTCACTAATTATACATTAACTTGCTTAATGTCTAAATTATTTTCAAAGTTTGATATTAATTAGCCTAGTCAAGGAATATCATAGTAGAAATGTCATAGCACTTATTCTTGTTTTTGTTTTTTTGATTAGGGAAACATGGACATTGAAGCATATTTTCAAAGAATTGGTTATAATAAGTCCAGGAACAAATTGGACTTGGAAACTTTAACTGAAGTTTTTCAGCACCAGATTCACACCATTCCCTATGAGAACCTCAACATGCACTGTGGAGAATCCATGGAATTGGGCTTAGAGGCCACTTTTGATCACCTTGTGAGGAAGAACCAGGGTGGCTGGTGTCTCCAGATTAATCATCTTTTCTACTGGGCTCTGACCACAATGGGTTTTGAGACTACAATGTTAGGAGGCTATGTCTATAACCCTCCAGCCAAAAGATATAGCAAGGGCATGATCCACCTTATAGTTCAGGTGACCCTCAGTGGCAAGAACATTGTGGATGCTGCATTTGGACACTCCTTCCAGATGTGGGAACCTCATGGAACTGATTTCAGGAAAGGACTGGCTTCAAGTGCCTTCCATCTTCCAACTGACTGAAGAGAATGGAAGGTGGTACGGGGACCAAATCAGAAGAGAGCAGTACATCACAAATGAAGAATTTGCTAATTCTGACATCTTTGAGACTAATAAAATCGAAAACTCTACTCCTTTACTCTTGTGCCTCGAACCATTGAGAACAAGTCAGTTTGTTCCTTGCAGACTACAGAAGGAGTACACTGTTAGTTGGACACCAAGAAATTCAGTTATAAGGACAATGTAGATCTGGCAGAGTGTAAGACACTGGAAAAGGAAGAAATAGAAGAAGTATTGAATATAGTATTTGGTATTTCTTTAGAGAAAAAGCTTGTGCCCAGAAATTATGATATATATGTTGACTATTTAGAATAAGTAATAGCAATAGTCTTCCATGTCATTATGTGCACTGAAACTTGTCATTATACAAGTTTGAACATGTTCAGTTAAAAGTAAGGGAATAAGTCCTATGTACTCATCACCAAACTCATCAATAGTCAAATGAACATTTGATTGTATCTTCTTTTCCTTAGTAGTATGCTATTTACCTGTCAAAATTGCAGAATATATATAAATGACTTTTTATAGAATCATAACCACAAATCTTTTCATAACTGATCATGTGAAAGTATGTTAATGATGACATGGTTACCTTCAGAAATATACTTAATAAAAGAAACTTTCCAAAGTTAACTTATTGTTGAATTCATATAGTATGTGTTGCGGTAGTTGAGGAAAGAGAATGATGAAAAATTGTTTACATTAAATCTGATGAGTTAGGATTCGACTGTTACAAAGAACAATGAGACATGATATTGGTTTTAAATAATCTAATACTCCTCAGAAAAATACATAAGCCAACACAACAGGATATATGGTCTGTAGCCAAGACAGTGCTGTAGCTGATAATCTCTTCCAGGACCATTTTTGCAGTCCCTATTTTTATACCATTTTTTCTTGGTATGGGAATGCTGCTATTTATAATATTCAGGTTACATATTTAAGTAGCTTATATCTAAAATAATTGTTTTAAATGACATGTTTTCTATATAATCTAGAAAACCCTTATTTAATGTAAACTGAGAGAGAACAAAGGAAGGGATGACATTGTTCAAAACGAAATGTACTATTTACTTGACTGATTCAACTGTAACCTCTCTTTAATCACCTTTATAATAATTTTTAATTTAAATTTTTAGCAAGAAGTATATTAGAAAATTGGGCAAAGATTAATATGTCTCAAAGTGTTTTGCTTGGAAATATTAAGATATTATGGGGTCAGGTCTTCTGTAAGAATGTCTTGTTCTATTCCCCTTTCTTAATTATATTCACTTACTTCCATCCATACTTCGCTATAGAAGAAAATTACCTGATGTATTGTTGCATGTAATTGGGTTCCAGATTTTCTTTTTTTTTTTTTTTTTTTTTTTTTTTTTTTTTTTTTGGCCAGTCCTGGGCCTTGGACTCAGGGCCTGAGCACTGTCCCTGGCTTCTTCCCGCTCAAGGCTAGCACTCTGCCACTTGAGCCACAGCGCCGCTTCTGGCCGTTTTCTGTATATGTGGTGCTGGGGAATCGAACCTAGGGCCTCGTGTATCCGAGGCAGGCACTCTTGCCACTAGGCTATATCCCCAGCCCCGGGTTCCAGATTTTCTAAAGAGTAGGGGAATTTCTTGTTAACTCTGTTCCTATCATTTTTCACAGGTAAAACAAGGATCATAATCTAGGTTTGGTTCATAGTTGCAAACCTACAATCAATGCTGAAAATATGTTACATGGAAAAATAACTCAAGTCGTGAAGTCACAATATTTTGAGTAGTAGCTGACCATTTAATGAAAGCTCCCCTTCCCTCTTGCTTTATTGCCCTCTACAAGTGTTTCTTCTACCTTGAATTTTCCCCTCTGGCTTTAATTCCTGGCACCACTATCATTTTCTTGCTTCTTTCTTGATGAAATATGAACATCAGAAGCTAAGACCAATGAACACAGCTTATACTTTGCACATGATCCTATCTGGGTTTTATGAAAGGATCCCAGACAACTAGCAGTGGGAACGTGGACTTTTTCAAAGAAACCTCGATGAACTTCTTCTATCTTCAGTTCATTTAGAAATGTGACTCCAAGCTGGGTACTAGTGACTCAGGCCTGTAAGCCTAGCAACTCCAGAGACAAACCTCAAAGGTCATGGTTTGAGGCCAACCTAAAGAGAAAAAAAATCCATGAAATACCCTGTCCATTTAAAATCCCAAAGCCACCAGGCTCAAGTGATAGCACACCAGCCGCCAGCAAGCAGGCTGAGGGAGAACATAAAGCCATTGAGTTAAAGACCCAATACCAGAAAAAGAAAAAAAATGAAAATCTATACACTCTTACACAACCCCTGATAGTATCCAAGAGCTTTCTCCATCCAGAACCTTGTTTTAATTATTGTTGATTGTTTTCTGGATGTTTTCAGAATGGCTGTGATAGTTATACTTTGGTCCTTAGTACTAAACTTTATTTGGCTGCTAAATATGGTGGTTGTTCTCTGTGGTTGGGCACTCAAACATGTACAGAATTAAAAAATAAATAAACAAATATAGTAATGAACTGCAGTGAAGAGGTAGAAGAGATGAATCCATGGTTATAGTAGGTTATTCAATATTTGTTTTTAATCTTTTTCTTTAGCACATTTTTAAATCCTTAGGGTTGTCATAAATTCCCTGGGATTTTGTGATATCTGACATGTAAGACGCTCATCATAACCACGAAACTGTAGAAAAATGGTTTTGAATGATTGCTTTCTGCACAACATTTGGTGGCCATGATAAAAGTTTGTAGGCTTTTATTGAACAAAGTGTCTGGGGACATTCAGGGGTCTGAATTATGTTCCCTCTTAGTAGAGTCATTCTTCAAGGATGCTTGATAAACACAAACAGGTCTACTAATCACTGGAGAACTACGAAGAGATGTCTGTGCAAATTGAAACCACCAAGGAAGTTTCTTCTCCTGGGGAAAGATTCAACCAGGTTTATGGCTAGCTAGGACCTGGCCTCATTCATCATTTATCACATAGGCATAGAACAAAAATGTGCTCAGTAAATGATTATCGGAAGCTTCCTGTTTAGTGTTTTGTGCTTGTGTTTCGTGTGCTTATGTAGTGATGACATGAGGTCAAGAGGCATGATTTTTCATCGGAAGGAGATATGCACATCAGGATGCAATGGGAGTGTACATTTGCCTCTACAGCCCCTCATGGAGAGTCACACAAGAGATCATGCTGCCTGTCTGAATCCCCCAGCCACAATATGGGAATGGCTTTCCCAAAGGTATTGTTGGAAAGCTTGAAACCCAGGAATCCTTGGCTTTCTTAGCCTCTGGAAATAAAAGGATCTTATGTACACAAAAAGGCTCTTGTTTGATTTTGTTCTTCCTTCGCAGTAGTAGTACTAGTACTATTCTTATTTCACTTTCTACCATGACCAAGAGAGAAACAGCAATTGAAATCAAGTATCCATCATGGAGGAATTGGAAAGGGCCTCATTTCAGCAGTAAAGTCACTTGGTCAGTGGCCAATGCTAAGAACGGATGGAAAGGAAGGCTGTGGACATGATTTTTGTCCATGATGCTAAGGATGGAAAGGAAGCACTCTGGAGGCCTAAGCAACAAAACAGAGCTAAGTCTGTCCCCACATAATTACCAGACATCAGGCATCAGCACTTCCTCCCAATCAGTGCCTAAGGCAAGAATGTCCCAAGAGAGGCGGGTATCACCTCCCTCACGCATTTGTGACATTTGTTCCATTGCCATCTGAATTCTCCAACTCATCTCAAGGGGCTTCCCGTTTGCTTGCTCTGTTTGTGCCAATGTACTATGGGTTCCTTTAGGGGGAAAAAATGGAGTATCTCAATAAATGCAGCCTAGTGAATTAATCACTTTGTAGATATATGCAAAAAAAAAAACAAACTCTTAATTCTGAACATGGAAATTCTTCCAAAATACTTATTACACGAGCCAATATTTAAGAATCAGCAAGAGTTACAGACCAAAATATGACAAATATACAACCAAAGCAATCAGAAATACAACCATAGGACACACACGTCATGCTCATAGTGCTACACTTCAGACACAATCCACAGTGTACATCAGGGTACATTTCAGACAGAATTCATAGTGCCTCTAAGCAGAGAGGTAAAAGGAAGTGAGCAAAACGAGACCACAGAGGATTTGATGGAAAGTGCCACAGGCCAGAAATGGGGGCGGGGGAGGGGGGGAGTAGAGCCTCCTTGGCTGCCTCCTCTAGCTAGGTCTGGCATTTGCTTTTCCTGCCTCCTTCCCACACTCTGATCTTTCGATTCCACACACGGAAAATATGGCCTAGGCTCCCAGACAGCAAGAATTGTGTAAAATACAAAAATCCCTTCACAGCCTGAGGCACAAGAGTCATCAAGTAAAATACATTTCAATACTTTTTTAAAAGAAAGAACTGAATTAAGAAATGCACAAGAGCAAAGTGATGACTAAACTACATTTCCCAGAAATCCCCGGGGTGGTAATACCACTGGGGAGGTGGAGCGATGTGGAAAGCCAATGACAGTACTTCTGCAGACTTAAGGAGGGAGAGTACACCAGTCCACCAGCTTCCTGCTTGGAGCTGCCTCTGCCAACTTGACCAGTGGAGCTCCCAGACTCATAGTGCTGTGAGTGTCTTTGGAAATCGGGGTTTCATTCTATCATAGAGGGGAGCGCAGGAGACTAGATTCTACCCCAGCTCTGAATTTCAAGTTCTAAGTTGTTCAGAAAGTTTGGGAGGTACAAATCTAGGACCTACAGCTGAAACTACTTGTAGCATACCTGTGAGTCTAACAACTGCTTGGCTTAAACTGTGTGGCTGACTGCCAACTCCTAGCACATTCGATCCATTCTCTCCATGAGAGCCTGTCTGAAACTTCGTTTCCTATCAGTAAAATAGGATCTAATAACAATATATTTAAATGGGTTGTATTGAAGATTGAGTGAGTATATTAATAACTGTGTCTAAGGAGAAAAAAATGATTTTCCCATGTTTAACACTGCCAATATAGAAGGATTTAGAGGCGCGGGGCGGGGGCGCGGGAAGGAGAGTTTGGTTTTGGTTTTCCTTGCTTTGCTTTCCTGTGTTGGAAGTATGTTTAGTGGGGAGTCTCCAAGAGCTGTCAATGACAAGATAATCATCATCATCATCATCATCATCATCATCATCATCATCATCATCATCAACTATTTGTCACCGAGATTATGGCATTGCTCCTAAACTCAGACTACAGAACTCCTCCGGAGAGAGGAGACTGCCTAGGAACTGAGGCCCTTGGATATCTGGGTTGGAGTTTGCTGTGGTTTCTGGCTGGATGCCTGGAACTCTGGCTGTTTTGCTGTCTTCTGATAAATGGTTCTTTTCTTCCCCAAAGAAATCCAAGTATAAATATGGTAGCTCTTATTCTTTTGTTTTGTTTTGTTTTGTTTTTCGATTAGGGAAACATGGACATTGAGGCATATTTTCGAAGAATTGGTTATAAGTCCAGGAACAAATTGGACTTGGAAACTTTAACTGAAGTTCTTCAGCACCAGATTCGCACCATTCCCTATGAGAACCTTAACATGCATTGTGGAGAATTCATGGAATTGGGCTTGGAGGCCACTTTTGATCAACTTGTAAGGAAGCACCGGGGTGGCTGGTGTCTCCAGCTGAATCATCTTTTATACTGGGCTCTGACCACAATGGGTTTTGAGACTACAATGTTAGGAGGCTATGTCTATAACCCTCCAGCCAAAAGATACAGCAAGGGCATGATCCACCTTATAGTTCAGGTGACCCTCAGTGGCAAGAACTACATTGTGGATGCCGCATTTGGACGCTCCTTCCAGACGTGGGAGCCTCTGGAACTGATTTCAGGAAAGAACCAGCTTCAAGTGCCTTCCATCTTCCGACTGACTGAGGAGAATGGAATGTGGTACGTGGACCAAATCAGAAGAGAGCAGTACATCCCAAATGAAGAATTTGTTAATTCTGACATCCTTGAGACTAATAAATACCTAAAACTCTTCTCCTTTACTCTTGTGCCTCGAACCATTGCAGATTTTGAACCTGGGAACATATTCCTTCAGACATCTCCAACATCTGTATTTGTGAACAAGTCAGTTTGCTCCTTGCAGACTCTAGAAGGAGTGCACTGTTTAGTGGGCACCACCCTCACCTATAGAAAATTCAGTTATAAGGACAATGTAGATCTAGTGGAGTTTAAGGCACTGAAAGAGGAAGAAGTAGAAGAAGTGTTGAAAACAATATTTGGTATTTCTTTAGAGAAAAAGCTTGTGCCCAAAAATGATGATATATATTTTACTATTTAGAATAAGTAGTAGCAATAGTCTTCTATGTCATTATGTGCACTGAAACTTGTCATTATACAAGTTCAACATGTTCAGTTAAAAGTAATGGAATACGTCCTATGTAATCATCACCAAACTCATCAATGATCAAACAAACATTTGATTTTACCTTCTTTCCCTCAGTAGTCTACTATTTACCTGTAAAAATGTTGGAATATACCTAAATGACTTTTTAAAGAATCACAACCACAAATCTTTTCATAACTGATCCTGTGAAAGTATTTTAAGGATGACCTTAAGAGCCATACTTCACAAAAACCTTCCCAACCTTAATTTATTATTGAATTTATATAGCGTGTTTAGCAAAAAGTTGTTTCCATTAAATTCAGTGAATTTGATGAGTTAGGATTAGACTGTTACAAAGAACAATGAGACATGATATTGGTTTTACGTAACCTAATACTCCTCAAAAAGATAAATAAACCATAAGTGTTGCTGTGGCTCAAAGTGGTACAGCGCTAGCTAACCTTGATCACAAAGAGGCTCAGGGACAGTGCCCAGGGCCCGAGTTCAAGCTCCATGACTGACAGAAGAAAAAAACAAAACAAAAAATAAATAAATAAACCACTTCCAGGAATGTATGATTAGTAGCCAAGACAGTGAGATACTTGATAATTTCTCCCAGAGCTGTTTTGCCAACTGGTATTTTTATATACCATTTTTTCTTAACATGAGGATACTGATATTTAGCATGCTCAGCTTATGATTTAAATGGTTTATATCTAAAATAATTATTTTAAATTGTATATTTTCTATATTATGTAAAAAAACTTACTTAATGAAAAGTAGGAGAGAGCAAGGTATTGGGTTATATCGTCCAAAAAACAATGTATTCTTTACCTGACATATGTGGCAGTAACCCCTCTGCACACCACCTTTATAATAACAATAAAAATGTAACTTATTTAATGAAAAGCATATTAAAACATTTTGGCCGAAAATAAAGTGTGTGAACATTCTCTGCTTAGAAATATTAAGATATTATAGGGTCAGGGTCTTCAGCAATTATCTTACTCTATTCCAGTTTCTTAATTATATTCACTTGCTTCCCTCCATAATTTGCCATAGGAGAAAAATACCTGATATATTTTTGGTTCCAAATTCTGAAATAGTACATGAGTTTCTTGCTAATTCTGTTCCTATCATTTCTCACAAGTAGAACAAAGATCATAATCTAGGTTTGGCTCATAGTTGCAAACCTAGAATCAATGCTGAAATATGTTACATGGAAAAATAAGTCAAGTCACTATATCTATGTATCTGTCTATCTATATACAAACTCTTAATTCTGAGCATGTAAATTCTTCTAAACTACTCTTTACATGAGCTAATTGTCAGTCTCTGAACGTGAATTTAAGTTTCTACTGAGAATGCATGTTATCCACCAGTGGGGACAAGTAAAAGGATATTGTATGGCCTAAAAGTATACTCCAAAAAATTCTCTGTCTCCCACCTATGTTACCGTATTCAAATACTCCAATTTTGTGTACAGATGAAGTGAACCCTCAGCAAAAACCCCTTGTATAAAATTCAGTTCCTAAAATTTGTCAGCCAGGGAGGATTTTAGAGATGAATAGATGTGGCCTTTGTTATTTGGCCTTTGTTTCTGACTGTAGTTTTGACCTCCATCAATTTGTCAGTTTCCTACCTGACATTCTCCACTTGAGGTAAAGCAATTCATTCATGTGTGGGGTGTGTCACTACTGGCCACATCAAAACACAAGAAGATTTCAAGCTACTTAGAGCAAAGTGGTAGTCACACCAGAAGATTCTAGAAGCAGCAGGCATTCCATCTTTGACTCTCTTTCTCCCTAACCATGCATTCTTTAGAGATACAAGTTTGCTGACTCCTTCTTTAGAAAGAATAATTTTGACAGTGTCTCTCTCTTTCCTTCCTGAAGGCTCTGCTAGAGTCACATCATTCTCACAGCAAGCCTGTCATCTCATACTTTCTCTGCTTTATGCATGCTTACTCCTCTTTTCTGACTTGGGGTGTGACATAGGTCTTTAATCATGAACTCATTTTAGTTTCTAACACCATCAGTAATTCTCATGCAAACTCTGAAAAAAATATTCCTTTACCTACACTTCCAAGAAGAAAATATTGACACAGAGCCCAACATGCCCAAATTAAAATAGATATTAAATATAATTGTCAGTTACCATCCATTACTGTTATGGGCTGAACTATGTCCTCCCAAATTCCTATCCTGAAGCTCAACCCCACTACTTGAGACTGCATGTGTATTAGGAAATAGCACCTGTAAAGTGAGCCCTTAGCTTGAATTCTATTGTTCTTGTGAGGGAAAACTAAAAAGCAAATAGACACCAGGAGTGTGCAAACAGTGGAATGCCATGTTACAGTACAGTAGGAAGGCTGCCATCTGCCAGCCAAGGGAAAGGCCTCAGAGAGACACACACACCCCCTCTGGGCACTTTGACCTTAGACACCCAGCCTTCAAAACTGTGAGAAAATACACTTCTGTTGTTTAAGCCACCAAGTCTGTTGTTGGTTGTTATGGCAGCCTTAGGAAACCAAATTATAAACTTGGGGACTTGATTCAGCTGCTAATATTATAGAACTATGAGTTGTGCTTAAATAAGCAGTTGACAAAAGCTAGCACACGTGGCCAAACCCAGGCAGTGCCTCTTGGGCAAATAAAGTTTGGTTGGAACACTGCCATGTCTGTTTGATTATATATTGTCTGTCTGCTATCACTCTAAAGAGTGGAGTTTAGCAGTTGCAACAGAAACTGTGTTTCCCAGAAAGCTTCCAAACATTTTCTGTATTGCTGTACGCTCTGTACTCTAGTGAATAATTTACTATGCTTACATATACCACGTTATAGAAGTAATTGGTGACCTTTGTTTTGTACAATTTGGGATGAATTGTTCCAAAGTCTGAAGTCTGGAAATCCAAGATTGGTGTGGCCAGTTGCCCAATATGCTAAACACATGGGCTCCTTCCATCTCTGTGCTCCGTCCTCTGAGCAGTCAGTATCTTGTCCCTTCAAGATACATGTCTATTAGGCCTCCATCCATCACATTCTCAGTTTGGTAAGAAGAAGGGAAAGAACAAAGGACAGAAAGAGAGGCTCTTCCTACATAACCAGATTAAAGAGAATTCACAGGTGACCTATCTTTTAAAAAATATTATGTTTAAGTAGTTTTATAAAGGGGTTTCAATTCAACAAATCCATTTATAAGTACAATACATCTTGATCAGTGTCACTGCTTCCATTATTCTTAACCATCTGACCTACAATTTCAGGGAATATACAAGCCAAATTATGGAGGTAAAGACTCAGTGGGATGTGGGTATATTATCTTTAACCTTTTTTCTTCCTCCAGAGACACAAGAAAGAAGTATGCAAAGAATTTGGCATTTTCAGTGTATAATCACCACCTTTCCATGAGGCCCCATGAGATAGGGGAAGTAAGATGTGGTATATAGGTGAGGAATCCTAAATCAGGAAAGACATTTCTTTCCTTTTTTTCTTTTTGCCAGTTGTGGGGCTTGAACTCAGGACCTGAGCACTGTCCCTGACTTCTTTTGGCGCAAGGCTGGCACTCTACCACTTGAACCACAGCACCACTTCTGGCTTTTTCTGTATATGTGGTGCTGAGGAATCGAACCCAGGGCTTCATACATGCTAGGCAAACACTTTACCACTAGGCCACATTCCCAGCCCCAAAAGATTCTGATTCATGTTGGGCAAAGAAGGAACAAATTCAGTAGAATAAATGCGTAGGTAATCTAAGCATGTGAGTAACAATCCAGTTCCAAAATCATGGAGAAAAAATTGCAGGCTATCAGCAGGTTATTTTAGCACAAGTTTCCCCACACACCTAGCGAAACAAAAATAGCTCAAAAGATAAAACCCACTAAAAAATGTACCAGCATGAGAGACTGTCACTGAAACGCATCCATGTCATTACCAACCCCTCTTCTTACTTCTTAGTCATATCTCACCTTGACCTCACTATGAGGGGCCTTCAGACATTATACCTCCCACCAAGTTCCTTGTCTGTGCAGACTAAAGGAGAAATGGGTATAAGCATATGGTGACAGGTGGACAGAAATTAGCTTAGGAGAGGGAACCAGGGGTCACAAATAGGGTTTAAAATCAACAGTTGTAGAACAATTTATTCCCTGAGTCCAGCCTACTGATGACAATAACAGATTTGAGTCTGTAGACAGGGCATTATTAGTCCTTCTTTAATCTTCCCCAAACCAGTTCTCTTCCTAATGAGCCTTTATCTAGTAGCATCATATTCTCATAGTAACACACAGTGATAAGTGCCATAGGAATCTTCAGAGTCTACCTTTTATCCCTTATTCTTAGTCAAACAGAAGTCCATTTCCTGACAACAGATCAGATTAATTTAGATTAGATTCCCACTGGTACCATCAGTTTAAGAACTAGTACTACTTTCAACTCCACTGGTGTGTAAGGAGAGAAAGGAGGGGGAGACTTTACTATCTACTATTTCATCTTCATAGGATAAGTTTTTTTCCACAGGAAGGGGAGTTTGAAGGCCTGATATCTTGCTCAAACAGACATAACTACTAGTAGCTCTTATTTGGGAACCTTCATGTAAATAATGAGACCATCTTTGCTTGCTATGCACTCTATCCCCAATCATAGAATGAATGTCTGGACAAATTCTTTTTCCCTTGAAGTCCAATCTCAAATCTTGTTAAGCTCAATGAGTCAGTAGTATTGCCATTTTTTAGTCTAATGGCCCACGCCTTAGGCATATAATAAATCTTATAGGCCATTTTTCCTAATACCTGCTCACTGTAAGTTTAGGCTAAAACTATGAATCTACAGATGGAAAAGAGTAATTTTCAATCTTCCATGCTTTACCATTAGAGGAAATAACTGTTGTAGACACTAAGTTTTTTTTACAGGATAAATCTATGGCTCTGACCCTTCTGGATAAAATGGGGTTATTAGATATGTAATTCAGTGGCAGGCCTAGGGTAAACTCTCAATGAATATTTGCTAAAGGAATAAAGGGATGATGTGAGTAATGTCTTTGGTGGTAGGTGAGTATTTAATGGAAATTTTCTTTCCATCTTTCTTTCCCTCTAGTTCAAAACATGATTTCAATTATTAGGTTCCTGCTTCATCCTTGATGAAATCATGATAGCAGACATTTATGCAGTAAAGGCATAATTTGTCTTTCAGAATGTAAAGGTTTGCTTTTTATCTATAACTCAGACTTTCTGTGTATGGATTCCACTGTCAGGGATATATTATAAAATGCCAACATATGACACTAGACTTCCTCTCCAACTGCGATATCACAAGGAAACTTGAATGGGATGAAGAAACATTCATAAGGAAAAGAGGTTAGGATGTTGCATGTACATCATTGAATAGATAATGATGTAAGAGTTGGAGGAGCCTAGTGAGGAAGAGGTAGATATGAAACCAGGTGTGAGTAGGAAGGAAGGATGCCCATATCTATAGTTGATGATCTACACTAGGATTTCCAAGTACAAATGTAATTGTATTTGTTTTGTTTAAATTAGTTTTGTTCCAGAGAACCATGGATATTGAAGCATATTTTGACAGAATTGGCTGTAAGAACTCTAGGAACAAATTGGATCTGGTAACAATAACTGGAATTCTTCAGCATCATATCTGGGCCATTCCTTTTGAGAACCTTACCATGTACTGTCGACTGCCCATGAAAATGTGCTTGGAAGATGTTTTTTAGGATATTGTGAGGAAAAGCAGGAGTTGGTGGTGTCTCCAGTCCAATCAGCTTTTTTACTGGGTTTTGACCACAGTGGGTTTTGTAACCAGAATATTAGGAGCATATGTTCATATCCACACCACCCCCCCAGTCAGCAAGTATAGCAACACCATGATTCACCTTCTACTTCATGTGACCCTTGATAACAAACCCTACATTATAGATGCTGTGTTTTGCAGCTCCAACCAGATGTGGGAGCCTCTGGAATTAGTTTCTGGAAAGGATCAGCTCCAGGTGCCTTCCATCTTCCAAGTGACAGAGGAGAATGGAATCTGGTACATGGACCAAATCAAAAGAGAAAAATATGTTCTAAATGAAGAATTTGTCAATTCTGAACTCCTGGACAAGAACAAGTACCAAAAAGTCTATTCTTTTACTCTTGAACCCCCCAAAATGGAAGAATTTGAGTCAGTGAATAGTTACCTCCAGGAATCACCCACATGTGTGATGAAGACCACATCAGTTTGTTCTTTGCAGACCTTAGAAGGAGTTTATGTTTGAGTGGCCTACATTTTCACTTGTAGAAAAATTAATTATAAGGACAATGTAGATCTGGTATTGTTTAAGATTCTGAAAGAAAAAGAAATAGAAGAAGTACCTAAAACTATCTTTGGTATTTCTTTGGAGGGAAAATTTGCGCCCAAACATGGTGAACAGTATTTTACTATTTAGAATCATGACCAAAAGTGGTATTTAATGTTACTTCAGGTAGTTAAATTTTATTATGATAAAATTCAAATGTATAAAAAAGTAGGTAAATGAACAATGAGCCTTTGTATAATCATCATCCCCAAATCTAAAGGCTAACTGATGGCCTGCCTCATTCTGTATGTTACTATGCTACTTTGAAGACTGAGTTATGAAATCACCTACAAAGGTATAAATTGTCTATTCTTTGGAAAATGTCAGTTCACTTCTGATACAGAATACTTTCTCACATGCTAGCAAAAAATCACTGAACAAATTAAGAAAGGGATTGTGGAGAACCTTGAAGGTTTTGCCACAATTCATCAGTAAAGCTGTTTTGTACAGTGCATGTCCTGAAACAAATTCTGTCAATTTTCCATGAGTATGTCTACCCTATACTCAAGGAACACAGAGCAATATACTGTGCAAGAGATTCCCTACTATCCCAAAGCAGACTGGAATGTGAATTGGACAGTGATAACTATTGAATGGACAAGGGTGTTCACAATCTGTCCGGCCAAAGGTTTTAAGGTGTCTCTCCATTCTTTGCATTCATTTGTTTTAATTCAGAGTGCTTTCTCTTCTTTGGTGGGCTCTGAACACTAAAGTAGGTCATGTTCTAACCAGGACCTCAAGAATGGTAAGATATTAACTGTGGGGCACTCCGGCCCAGATGCCTTGTATCATAAGAGGCAGTTCTAGCTGGCCCCGCCTCCCAGCCTTGGGACCACGTGTAGCCAAGATGGCGCCTGGTGGTGAACCCAGAGGCGGTCCTGTGGGCTGTGACGTAGAATTAGGCCGCCCCTTAGGGAGGTCCCTCGGAGCTCCACCCTGACGTCCAATCACAGCCCCTACATAGGTGCACATACCCCTCCCCTTCCGCTGCCCTCTGACCCCTTTAAAAGAGAAGCTCATTGCCACCATTAAATGAGTCTTAGCGCTGACTGGCTCCCAGACTGTCTGTGTGTCCTCCGTCAAGAGGGGGGCTGGGTGGCAGTCTGTCAGCCCCCATATCCTCTTCCTGGACCTGCCCACATGGGGTACACTTTCCCGTCTCTCCTGCAGGACAGGGGAGCACGGGAGGCTAAAAATTCCCGACAAGTAACCAAACCACCTATGCGTGTGGAAAGGTGGAAGTGACCCATATTTCAGCTCCTCTGTCCTCATGGCAAAGGAGCCAGGGGAGGGGGCCCCATACTCCATGACAGTATCTGTGTTCACATTCAGGATGTACTCTCTCATCCTAGAAAACAAACTACCGAGGGTCCTTGTCAATCCCCATCAATCCCCGGGAATGGATCAACATAGATAGGTTGTCCCTTATTGAATGTTAACTGTGAATAACAAAAGGGACTAGTGATGAGCACAGTTTAAAGAAATCAACACAGTGGCTGGTTTGTCAATAAAAAGGGGAAGCGTGTCCTAGCTACACCATGGTGCAAACCAAACAAATGAAAAGTAAAATATCACATATTTCATGGCTCCATCTGTATGAAATATCTGGAAAAGCTAAATATACAGAGAGCTAAAGTAGACTAGTAGCTGTGGGTGGTAGACATAGGCAAAGAGGAGACTCAACATTGATTAACTTGGAACTCTAACCAGAGACGGTAAATGATTAAACCCTATGAGTTCTGCTAGGATAGCAGCTTGAAAGATTCAATCCAGGAGGTTTTCCTGAGCAAGAGAAAGAGGAACTTGTTTTAAGATACAAAATCCAAGTTCGTGTCATTATTTGGCCACAGCCCTCTAGAAAGTGTCCAAATCTGATTCTGAGTCAGGGTCAAACTCCTCTTTCCTAGCTAGGAAAGCTACTGACTTGCTCCTACCAGGAAACAAATTTTTCATCCATGTTTCTTAACTGAAGTAAATAGCAAATGGCTTGGTTAGATGAAGTAGCTAATTCCTGGTTTCTTTCATTCATTGGATTTTTTTAAATTACTATTAAAAAAATAGTGTATTCTTCCTCATTAGAGTTAAGGGTCTGTGATTTCTTCAGTTCACTGCACTGTGGTTAGGCCATGGGGTACCATGCTGTGGTTTACAAATGCCTATTCCAACTCAGATGCCAAGGGGTAGAAAATATGGATGGACGACAACCCTAAAGCACAGTCATTGTTGGTTTTTACCTCATCAACACCACCTCCCCAAAGCCTGAATTTCAGGATACCTATGGGGGCAACTCAGAAATAACCTACAAGACCCTGCCATTTCACAAAGAGGAGACAATGCTGTCTTCCAGACATGAGCGATTTGGGCAATGGAGTCTTTTGAGCATATGATTTTGAAATGACAATAAGAAAATGAGTGAATCCCAGAGAAACTCTGACCCTCTCTTGGCAGCAGAGCCAAGACCAAAAGCTGATGCACTGTCTCATGAACAACAGCTTCAGGGCCCAGGTAACAATGGGAGGCCCAAGGGCGTTGTTCTAATAATCCAGAAGTCCTGGCTACCTTACATTGTACATTTCTATCCTAGGTTATAACTGGTATTCTTAGCATGATAGGGAAGAATATGACACACTGAAGAAAACACAATAAAACTTATTATTGTTCAGTTTTAAAGTCCGAGATCCAGGTGTTGTAAGGTTGATTTCTCCTAAGGGTAGTCCCTTTGGTTTCTTGATGACCTTTCTCTCATTGTGGTTTCTCTCATCTTTGCTCCTAGTCTATGTGTTTTCTGTATCCTAAATCTCCTCTTACCTAAGTTCATTTTACTTTGGACCTATCTCCAAATATAGGTGTGTACTGAGGTAGTATGGTAAGGACTTAAAAATGAATTTGAGGGGACACTATTCAGCCCATACATTTCTGCCCTCTTGTTCCCAAATTCTTGTCCTTCTTGTATGCAAAACACATTCACCCCATTGAAACAGCCCTAAAAGTTTCAACACATTCCAGTGTGAAAATATAGTCTCAGCTCTCACAGAAATATTGTCCAATCAAACTAGGAAATTGAAAGGGAATACCAAAATTGAGAGACACAGGGTAAAAAAAGACAAACAACTACAAAAGCAATACTTGCAAAACGGTTTGGTGTAAGTGAACTGAACACCTTAGTGGGGGAAAGGGTAAGGGGGAGGGGGGAGGGGGGTATGAGGGACAAGGTAACAAACAGTACAAGAAATGTATCCAATGCCTAACGTATGAAACTGGAACCTCTCTGTACATCAGTTTGATAATAAAAATTTGAAAAAAAGAGAAATATTGTCCAATCAGGTGTGAGTGTCATTGGAAAGTGACATGAGGCAAATTTCCTCTCCAACTAGAATCTTGGGAAACCATATACGTTATCTACTTGCTACATATATTGACTCAACATAGAATATATGCCCTCATTCCCAATGGAAAAAAAATAGATGAAAGGAGTCTCAAGCGAATCCAAAGCTAAAGTAATATCTACCAGCTTTTTCATGTTTTCATTTTTATATTTTTAAAAATTTTATTGTAAAGGTGATGTACAGAGGGGTTACAGTTATATAAGTCTGATAATGAGTATATTTCCTTTTGAACGGTGTCACCTCCTCCTTTATTCTCTTTCAGTTTTTCCCCTCCTGACTTCCCACTGCCCCCCCCCAGTTTTAGTCTATTTCCAACCTAGTGTCTCGTGAGTATCACTGCTGAAGTAGTTCACCTTTGTCCAACCATTTCTGTGCTTCCTCTTCTCCTTCCTCTCCCCAAATCATACTAACTTATAAAATACAAGACAAAGGTACAGAAATACTAAACAGCAACAAATATGGTCAGTACACAATGGAATTCCATGCTTCTATCAGAAGGCATGATATTGCTCTATGGTAAGGAAATGGAAAGAAGTGGGAAAAAAATTATACTCCATGAAGTAAGCCAGAACCAAAGAAACACAGGCTGCATGGTTTCCCTCGTTTGTAATAATTAGAATGTGCCTACAGATCTACAAAAGAAAACCCAATGGATAGTAAACGCTAATTACACTTAGATATGATTAATTAAACAGCACTCTAAATATTCACACAGTGACAACAAAGGAGAATGCTCTTTGGGGAGGATCCCAGGGCCCAATAGCTATATGCATATGATCACATAAAATGATGCTTATGGAAACGCACTTCAAGAAATGGAAACCAGAGGTTTATATGGTACTGTTTGTGGTTCTGTTCTTTGTTTTCTTTCCACCAGTTTTTAATCCTGAAGCATAATCCTTTCGGGTTCTATGCTCTGTTCTCCGCAATGACTGCAGAGGCTTCTGCGGCTCCAGATCCACAGGAGTGGGGCCTTTCCTCCTCATCCTGGGGGCAGCAACATGGCCAAGGGAACCTAAAGGTACTTCTGGACCATGGAGAGAACAGCCCACCCTCTGAAATCCACATTGTGGTGCTCTGCTAAGACCTTTAAAGCACCCACAGATGACTAGAGAAAGCTGTGCCAGGAAGTGGTTTGGGGCTCCAGGTTGTTCTTCTCAAAAACAATCATGAAGGGAATTCTCCTTTTAGCAGAGAAAGGGAAAACAAACTAGAACATCTCCCCAGGTAGTGCTAGCGAAGCCTGATGACTCATCGCCTTCATTCTCTCTCCAACGCTGTCTTCAGAGCACTGCCTGGCTTCTCCAACAAGATGAGTGATGAGAAACAATAGAAAGTTGAGTTTTCCCTACATGCCAGGCCTTAACCTCGAACCCAGAGAAATTTTCAGCCTCCTGGGAGAAAGACATATATGTTCCACAAAGCATTAGTCACTGATTGTGGTATGTCTGTTCCCATACTATGCCCCAAGGAAAATCTTTGAAGTTAGTACCTTTACTGATCAGACTTGTTTTACTTACTTTACTAACCAACTTGTTTTCTTTTTTTTCTTTTTGCCAGTCCTGGGCTCAGGGCCTGAGCACTGTCCCTGGCTTCTTTTTGCTCAAGGCTAGCACTCTGCCACTTGAGCCACAGCGCCACTTCTGGCGGTTTTCTAGATATGTGGTGCTGGGGAATCGAACCCAGGGCTTCATGTATATGAGGCAAATACTCTTGCCACTAGGCCATATTCCTAGACCCCAGATTGCACCAACTTGTGACCCCTAAATTGTCACTTTTCTTTTTATATTTTTGTTTTACAAATTGGGTTTTTATCTTTTTAAATTTTTGTTATTATCTTTAAGTAGTTGTACAAAGGGGTTGTCATTTAATAAAGCAGTTTAGGAATGCAATGCACCCCGATCCATGTCACCCCTATCAACATCCTCACCTATCCCTCCCCGACTCCCCCCTTCCTCACTCTTCTTAATTCTGTAGGATAGACCTTGAACTCTTGATTGCATTCTCCCCTGCCTCTCTGGTTTACCCTTTTCCCCTTGACCCAATCCCACCCCTTTTGAGATCCCACTTCCTAGTGTTTTATTCTGTTGAACTTTGATTTTGCCTTGCTAAGCAATTACCCTATTTGAGGGAGAAAAAAAGAAATAAGAACTCTTTAGGAAGAAAAATTCACAAGACGTGATGCCTGAAAAACTATGAAATCAAGTGTGATTCCTGGTTTTCTGCTTGCTGTATGGTGATGTCATTGACTTAGATTAAAAGTATAAGAGGAGGGCTGGGGATATGGCCTAGTGGCAAGAGTGCCTGCCTCAGATACACGAGGCCCTAGGTTCGATTCCCCAGCACCACATATACAGAAAACGGCCAGAAGCGGCGCTGTGGCTCAAGCTGCAGAGTGCTAGCCTTGAGCGGGAAGAAGCCAGGGACAGTGCTCAGGCCCTGAGTCCAAGGCCCAGGACTGGCAAAAAAAAAAAAAAAAAAGTATAAGAGGAGGAGAAGTATAGAATCAAAGTCAGGTAACTGATCCACTCACCTTACTCTGATACAGCCCCCTCCCATGTTTGTATATTTGTTCCAGAAGCAGAATGGTTAGTGGTGGCAATCTAAAGGGAAGCAATGTGGGAAACACTGTGGGAGTTAGTTATTGGGTCTAGACTTGGGGCTGGTGAAGATACAAAAGATTAAAAGTAGATTTGTGTGGTATTTCTGGTTGTGGGTACCTCAGAGAAAATGCTGTTGAGTTCTGGGAGAAAGAGAAGCTGCTTTGGGACAGATTGAGTAAGAACTGGGGCTTAGACAGGACCTAGGAGGAGTCCTTGGCATTGATGTCTAGTGGCGAGTTCAGAACAAGGCATTGGAAGTTAGCAATGAGTTTGAAACATGAAATATAAACTTGAAGTTTGCCTGGTCTAAATCAACTCTTTTTTTGATAGAGATAATTAGTGAGATCACTGGTCAGGAACAAGGAAGGAAGGGATTTCTAGAAACAGTGGTCTGTTGGGAGTATCTGTGAAAGTTTCACCAAAAAGTGTGAAATCAAGGCCACATTGTTGGCTGGGGTCATGGTTGACATTAAAGTGGACATTCATTTGTTATTTGCGGTTAACAACTATGAGCTGTAATGTTTCAAATAGTTGGTCGAAGATCAGGACAAATTTTGTAGCCAGGTAGCTAGTGATGTTTACATGGTGGTGGGAAATCAGTATTTGTCACATTGTTTTACTGTCTTTTGAGATCTTAAGGTCATTCATCCACTACTAGAATTCTAGCACCCTAGTCAGACTTCACCTATGAGACAGGATGACCTTCTCTCATACTTTCATCTAATCTTCATGTTCTAGAAGATTTCAAGTTTTTCTCCTTTGCCTGTAATATCCTCTTCCTTCAGTACAGGAAAATATTTTTATAGATGTGATTCATCCTGAGAGATTTGATTTGATAAGGTAATGCTTTCTATTCCTTGTTTTGAATAAAGGCCAGAGGAGGCGAGAAAGGCTCCCCAGAGATTTTTAATATAGTAACATTTCTTATATGTATGACATCACCTAAATCGTTCAGTAATCAAATTTTCATCCTTTAATACTCCTTGACATTTTGCCTTCAAAAAGCAATTATTCTAGAAACAAGAAAGGAAAAGGGAAAGGAAAGGAACAAATGAATACACAGGAAACAAATCAATGGTATTCAATTCCAAAAATGCTCAGATACTTCTAAAAGCAAGATGAATGGAACGATAATAGACTGTAATTCAAATGGAAGAAAGTGATGTTCTTATTCACAACAACCAGAGCATACTCCCTTCAAGAACCATCCCAGCTTCCTGCATGTTCAACAATTTCACAGTGTACTTTATGTCATTTGCTCCTGATTACACTGTGTGGGTTGCAATGACTTTCAGGTAATTATTTTCTTAGATCATTTAACAATTGAAAATATTTGCAAATCATATACCTGATATGGAGTTAATTTCCGAATTATATAAAGACTTCAAAATAAACCTCTATATAGCAATAATAACAATGATAACCCAACAAAATGAGCAAATAAATAGATACTTCTCAAAAAGCAGATAAATGACCAATAGTTTTATTTTTTTAATCTTTCAATATCACTAATCATCAGGGAAATGTAAATTGAAAATACAGTTAGATGCCACCTCTTACCTGTTTTAATGGCTATTATCAAAAGAAAAGAGGAAAGAAGTATTGGTAAGCATATGGAGAAAGGGGGGCCTAAGTATGATATGAATTATTCTGAAAATTAGTATATAGACATTCTTCAAAAACATAAAAATACAACTACCATATGATAAATCAAAGAAATAAGCCAAAATGAGGTGCAATACTAAATCTGCTACTATCCTTCCTATATAAATATAATGATATGGTATATATAGATTTATACATACATATAGATAGATATGCCATTATAACTGTCAAATCCACTGTTTATTTACTATCATTAGGCTTTATTAGTATTTGTGCTTATGTTGACTGTTGTTTAGTCTACCTTTTGGGTATGTATTTTTAAGGGTAAATTCAGGGCATAGGCTTTATAAGTAATTTAAAGGGATTGTTTTAAAGGGTTCTGTTTGCTGTTAATATTTCCCCTTCCTCCCTATCCTATTTAATGGCTATACTGTTGATGGAAGGAAGGAAGGAAGGAAGGAAGGAAGGAAGGAAGGAAGGAAGGAAGGAAGGAAGGAAGGAAAGAAAGAAAGGAGGAAGGGAGGAAGGGAGGGAGGGAGGGAGGGAGGAAAGGAGGAAGGGAGGAAGGGAGGAAAAGAAAAAAGGAAGAAGGGAAGGGAGGAAGGAGGCAATGATGGAGATTGATGTTTCTGGCTATAGGAATATTGTAAAATATGCAGAAAAGCGTTGGACGTGGTATTGGTGCTGAGAGCTGAAGAGGTACCAACTCATTCCTTGGGAACATTGTGGCAAAGTTTCCTAATACCTGCTTCAAAGATGAGAAGACTGTGGGCTGGAGACATCTCAAAGCTTACTCTTACAGGTTATGGATAGTGGGTACAAATCCCATTGTCTCCTTAAAAAGGCACAAAGCTCTTTCAAAATCGCTGAGGCTTCTCTAAGAAGCAAGCTCCTCCTTCACATCCAATACACGAGCGAGACCAGCAACAGCATCCTTTTGCTTTAAGGAACGAAGCTGGTATTTGAGCACATGTGATCTGGATTAAGACACAATTCACCAGATTTCAAGCAAAGCAGTCAGGATAGCAATAAAACCACTGACTCCGAAGTGACCCTTGAGGATTGAACAGTCTCATCGGTCTTTACAATCTTCCTTATTGCTTTCCTTCATTTAGGCAATTTAAGATTCTTTTTGTCTATTTTCCTAACAAACCAAACCACTGGAAAGAAGAGTAGTTTTCTAGCTTTACAGTGTCTCCCTCCTCAGAGTCCAAAAATGAACCTGAAAGAAAAAGTATTTTGATCAAATATGTATCATTTCCACTAAGAAACAGTACTCAAAATTCCAACTCTTCCAGGTATTGGCATATGAGTATCTAAATTCTGATTTCAAGTAGAAATTATTTTTTTAAAGGTAAAATGAAAATGGTGCAATTCTGCATGCCTTGGTAACTTGTTTTGTGAAATTAAATAGATTTCCCAAAAGAGTCAAACACTGAGGATATGAAGTTATTGTTTAAATCTGAGACAAAAAAAAAAAAGAAAAGAAAAGATGCCCACATTCAAAAGGAAAAGAACCATGAAAAACCTTGTATCTGGAAGGCTGAATATGAATCAGAAAAATGAGACAATCTTACCCTTGAGGGGGCGGAAAGGGCTTTTCCTTTCAGGGCTGGAGATGAAACATTTAAAAATAAGATTTCAAAGACCCAATCTGCTTGCGGAGCTTTGTGACTCAGAATTGAATTTATTAGCCTGACAAATTGGTTTTTATAGATGCCTTGATTTGAAAACCAAATAGACTACTTAGCTGATAACCTCGCACAAGCCCTGAAATGCTGGTGAGTGTCTCCCATAGTGTCTGTTTACACAGATTACAGAGACAAGTGTATAGGAGCTGACCTCTGCTCCCCTTTCCCAGGCCAGACAGATTCTTTCAGTACATGATGCTTACACGTTAGGAAAACACCGGGTGGTCTTCCCGAGAACTTCCATACTGAGAACTTCCTTCCTCACTCTACCTCTCCTATGTCTCCTAACAAAATACACAAATGAACATGACAGAGACACGTGATGGAGGTGGAACCTAAACTAGAAATGGAAGTCAGTGCTTAAAGACTGGACTGATGGGTTGAATCCTGGATTGGGATTTATGCTTCATTCTCAGCACGTATGCAGACTTTCAAGTCAGATGTAATTGGGCTTGGATGTTATTTCTACCACAGGCTGGTTGACTATGTGAGCGTCAGTTTCTCTGTCTGTGAAACAAGACTAACAATGTTAAATCTGTAATTATGCACTGGGTGCGGGGACGGAGAGAGAGAGAAAGAGAGAGAGAGAGAGAGAGAGAGAGAGAGAGAGAGAGAGAGAGAGAGAGAGAGAGAGAGAGAGTTTCACAAGTCCAAAATTTGCCAAGTGCAAACAAGGAAAATCAGTGTTACACTTCAGAGGCAGTGGGCACAGGCAGTACTACACAGTCCAGAATTGCAGTGGGTTTAGACTTCATCTAAACCTGTAAGCTCTGGGAACTCCCCCTTGCTGGCGGGCTGGGGCAGTTATTTTGTCCTATTTAAACCTGACTGGTCGAGGCTAACCTACATCACAGAAAAAAATCTGGTTTATTGGGCCTAAATACTAATCACATCTAAAAACTTGACAAAAACACCTAAAATCTCTATTTGTATCCAGGAAGCAAAGTGGACACATATAATGAATCATCTCCTCCCGTAATTCTTACAAAACAGTGACAAAAAAAAACCAAAACACCAGTCTTGCAGACTAATTACTATTTATGAAGCTAGTCTCTGGGGCTCAAACCATAAACAGCCATCACTATGATTCCTTCACGGGTCAAAGACTGATAAAGCAAGAAGTTGCTTTACTTCATCTGCTTCAAGGTATCTCCAAATTAGTTCCTTCATCTCAATGTCACCTCCAAAGATACTCCCTGGCTGATATTTAGCCACACAAACTGAGCATCCATTTCACATCTGTTAGTTCCATTATGATATCCCTTCTGAGGAGGGCAAGATCCTGAAAGTGTCCTTGAGATCTTTCTACTTGAAGACCTTTCCATTAGGAGCACACTCTACTTTGAAAGCACCCTATTGAGAAGAAGAGAAGAAAGGATGTGGGGCGGGGCGGGGGGGGGGGAGAGGATGCAAACAAAACAAAACAAATAACTAACCAATCAAAATAACCATGGCAAAAAAACAAGCAGACAAGACCACTGATCTTCTCTAGATTGATGCTAAAGCCTGAAGTCTGGGCCTTCAGTAATAATTTCAGCAGCCAGGCAATCTGACTCATTTGTGGGAGAGGAAGGAACAGGTATGGGTGCATTAGATGATCTAATAACATTTTCTGAAACGGTGTCAAACTCTATTCTTCACTTCCAGGCAATGTTTACGGTGGAGTTCTGTACTCTTCCAGCTTGTGGTAAGCTAGGCAGAGTGGGCAGGAGTGGGCACGGTGGCTTTGTGTCTTTCCAAGACTAGTCATTAGGATTACCAAGGCTTTCACACATTGCACTTTCCCAGCATAATTGTCAACTATGATCACACCTCCATATTCCTCCACTTCTGAGACAAGTTTTCTCAGAAATCTTCTTCAAAATGTTTTTGGATATAGATTTTATCAACTTCTATGAGAGGAGATATCAGAGGCCTCTGAGCCCAACACCCTACTTCACAGTGCTCAACCAGATCATCATTCCGCACACATTGAGCGCCTGCTGCCTGACAATCCAGCCCTTGTCCTCGTGAAGACACAGGTTTACGCTACAGGTTGTCCCTAAGAAGCCGCCTCCACTCATCTCTTGTCCCTACCTTCCAGGATCTTCTCAGTCACAACCCTATTAGGTTGATTCAGACTTACATTGAGCATCATAACCAATGTCAAATGAGTTATAACACCAGGAAGTTAGAAAAATTATAAATTAGGTTCTTCTCACCCAGGCACAAACTTTTCCAGGCTCCATCTCAACCCATAGCTGGACGCAGTGGGTGTATACTTGTCATCCCAGCTATGAGGGAGGAAGGCTAGGAGTCCAGTTCCAGTCCTACATAAGGGGGAGAGAAGTTTATGCGATGTCATTTAAGCAGCCAGCCCTAGGCTTGATGATCAGTGTCTGTTATCCTAGCTATGATGGGGAACATACAGGAGAGTCTCAGCTGAAGGAAAAAGAGAGACTTTATCTGAACAATAATCAGAGCAAAAAAGGCTATAGGCATGGCTCAATGAATAGAGAGCCAGGATAGCAAGTGTAAAGTCCCAAGTTCAAACACTAGTATTGTCAAATGTATATATTTACTCTCATATTTTAGTTTTAACTTAAGATATATACATCTATGTGAACATATGCATATACCGTATAAGGGAAAAAAAACAAATTTTCTTTCACTGTAATTTCTTAATTAGAATATGACCTATACATCGATGACATCATCAGTATCATGTTAATGAAGCTAATCTCAAACACAGACATTTAATTTTAAAATTCCAGATCACTCATATAACAGAGTGGGGGACTTCCTATTAGAGAAATAATTACAATCAGGTATCTAAAATTCAAGTTCCTCAAAATGATAAATTATAAATGTGAGAGACTCATGGATATAATCACAGACTTCCTTCATGTAAATGATGTAATAATCATTTGAAACTAGCAAATCTTAATTTAACTCTGAATTAGGAGAATCAGTTAGTTACTTAAAAGAGATTAAACTTAAGTCCACATAACTCATCTGAACTTTGCAAATCTCAAGAGGCTTTAAATGTCTTTCCTTCTCATCAGGCTGATAGGCATTGAGTAATAGAGACGTAGATTACTTCCTGTCATCTAAACTGGAGTAGTTTAAATCACAGATGGAGGACTGGGAATATGGTCTAGCGGTAGAGTGCTTGCCCCACATACATGAAGCCCTGGATTCGATTCCCCAGTACCACATAGACAGAAAAAGCCAGAAGTGGTGCTGTGGCTTCAGAGCTAGAATGCTAGCCTTGAGCAAAAAGAAGCCAGGGACAGTGCTAGGGCCCTGAGTCCAAAGCCCCCCAGGACTGGCAAAATAAATAAATAAATCACAGATGGCATGCACCAAGATGAAGGAGAAACAGGGAGGAAGGAAGTCAACCTCCTATGTTCTGCACAAAGCTTCTACCCCATCATCCTCCCAACAAGATTGTTTGCTAAGGACTTTGAACAATTGGGTGGCGCCCATCATAAAGAAATAAAGCTTGTTATACAACAAAATGAGCGGAAGAACCGCCCTCATCAATATCATCAATCACTCACATACAAACCATTTTGAGATACTTGCATCATAATTTTAGTTGGGTTAATTATAAATTGTTCATTATAATTATTAGCTTTAATTTTAGACACAGAGATTAGTTTCCTTGGCCTGCTGTCTGTCAAATGCATCATCACTGAATCAATTTTGATCATTTTTTAAAATCAATTTTGTGCATAATTTTTCACATTACTTTGAATTTTATTTTTGGTCTTGTTTGAAAAGTCTTCCCATGCTCTTAAATCATAAAATCATTCTTCTGTGATTATTCCTATTGCTTCTTAATTTTACTTAGATATTTACATCTCCATTTATCTGGAAATTGCCACCACTTAAAGTGGAAGGTAAGGATCCAACTTTAATTTTTTAAATTAGTTGTACAAAGAATTAGGTTATGAGTACAACCTATTTTGATAAATTTTATCTATATAATGGGTCTGTTTTATCCAATATTCTGAGGAACAATCCACACTTTTCTCATTGGTCTTTGCCATCTTCTTTCATAATATAACAAATTTCACTTATATATGAGCTCTCTTTTATTCTTTCTTTTGTTGCATTGGTATTTTCTTTCTATCTTAGTGTTAAACTTATTTTAATTATTGCTTTATAACACATCTTAGTCTATTTTAGGACTCATTCTCCTAGTTAAAAAAATTAACTTTTCCATACCTCTATGTATATTTTAGAAACAGGTTATATATTAAGAACATCAAAGATCTAGCTTCTCTATTGTGTTTACATCAAAATTATAGATTAAAGTGGAGAGTACTGAGATTGCCACAACATTGTTAAGTGAACTTTACTCATCCCAGTATTTTTATACATTGCTGTGGGGCTAACTCAGCATTAGATCAACTGCTTAGCATGTACAAAGCCCTAGGGTCAATTTCCAAGATGTGTGTGTGCCTTGCTAACTGAGAAGCCAAACTTGCTAGTGGGTGTCATTAGGTGTCCCCAAGCCTGCAGCTAAATTAAAATACAAAAAAGAAAAAGAAGAAGAAAGAAAAGGAAGAGGCACACAGAAAACCAGGATACTTGAAGCGTCTGGACTGAACCTCCAGTGCCCTCTAAAGACTAAACTCAACATTGTTCCAGCTGGGTAATGAGAAAGGCATACTAAGTTCAATGCCAGTAACAGAAGAAGGGGAAAGAATTGTGGATAGAGAGGGAAAAGACAATCTGTGGAAAACTGGTATCCATTCATTCATCGTCTGAGAATGGTAGCCCAATTCTCCAGTCTACTTTTCAGTCCATGTTCTCGGAGGCAGTGGATTTGTAAAGGGAACATACAAGACTCAGGCAGAGATATTTGTCTCTGTGTCTGTGTCTGTCTGTCTGTCTGTCCACCGTCTATCATCTATCTGTCTACCTAAAGAATCCCTACACCAAGAATAGTTTGTTCTCTTGAGCCAGCTGAACAGGAAAGATGCACACTGAGCCTTAAGTCAAGCACTTGCATGACTCACACGTGTAGAACAAATGCGGCCTGAGGACCTTCACTAAGCCTTAGAGTCACCCATCTGTGGACCTTCCACTTGTGTGAACTGTGAAATTCCTACTTTTCTCTAGCCATCTTGGATGTAGGTATTGTGTTTTCTGTTACTGGCAACAAAATTAGCTGTCTACATTACAAATATCTGAAGAATGAAAAAGGAGGAAGTCAAAATAACAATTTAAGTTTTGTTATTTTCAGAATTATTTTCTTTATGTGAAATCAAAGAGGAAGTAGAGGACGATGGGTATTTTTTTAAGAAAAGATGTGTCAAAGATATTTAAAACTGGATATTGTCTAAATTTTCTTTTATGGCTGCTATAAAAATATTACCCCAAACTTGGTAAATTACAACCATAAACCTTTATATTCTTATGGAGATGGACTCTCTGAAAGCTATGTAGATTAGGAATAAAGCTTGAATCCTGTGAACGCATCTTGTCATCGTTGTTGGTGAGGAATCAAATCAATCTATTCAAGAACAAGGAAAATTACATTCAGGAGCCACTAATTAACCTATGAAATCTGGGAAAAATGGATTCAAGAAGTCTTTAAAACGCACACTACTGCTTTATTCAGTGGTGGATGTGCTTATAGCTTTATACCATAAGGAGGTTGGAAATGCCATCACTGGTTAGATTCAAATTGGGGTTAGCAAAAGTTAAACTGTCTTTTGAGGAAGGGAAGGGTCTTTGACTCTGATTAATTTGTACAGAAAGATTCCATTATATGGAAATTTGCAGAGGTTAGCAACATTGTATCAGGAACCAGTGATTTGGGTCTGTCCAAAGGTATGTATGGACAGAGTACATGCAGCAGAGGTGTTTAACAGTAGGTAGGCAGTAATTAATCAGCAGATCTGACTAACAGTGGCCTCTAACCCTGAGTTACTTCACTTGGTATTTTTCCCTTGATGTGGCAAATGCGAATAGAAAATGAAAGCATGATTTGCATTTGAGATTCCATCTCACCCCAGTAAGAATGTCATATATGGAGAAAACTAACAATAACAATTGTTGGAGGGGATGTGGCCAAAAGGGAACCCTACTTCATTGTTGGTGGGAATGTAAACTGGTTCAGCCACTCTGGCAAGCAGTATGGAGATTCCTCAGAAGGCTAAATATAGAACTCCCCTATGACCCAGCAGCCCCACTTTTGGGTATCTATCCAAAAGACCACAAACAAAATCACAGTAATGCCACCAGCACAATGTTCATCGCAGCACAATTTGCCATAGCTAGAATCTGGAACCAACCCAGATGCCCCTCAGTAGACGAATGGATCAGGAAAATGTGGCACATATACACAATGGAATTTTATGCCTCTATCAGAAAGAATGGCATTGTCCCATTTGTAAGGAAATGGAAGGACTTGGAAAAAATTATACTAAGTGAAGTGAGCCAGACCCAAAGAGACATGGACTCTATGGTCTCCCTTATAGGGAATAATTAGCACAGGTTTAGGCAAGTCATAGCAGAGCATCACAAGGCCCAATAGCTATACCCTTATGATGACATAAGATGATTCTAAGTGAAATGAACTCCATGTTATGGAGACAATTGTTATATCACAGTTGTAACTACTTTCAATGTCCCATGTGTATCTGTAGCTTCTATAATTGATGATGTTCTTGTATCACCTTCCTGTGGTTGTACCTACACTATCTCTCTAATCTTATCTGAGTATATTGGAAACCGTGTTTACTGGTATTGGAACTAGGAAATTGAAAGGGAATACCAAAATTGAGAGACACAGGGTAAAAAAAGACAAACAACTACAAAAGCAATACTTGCAAAACTGTTTGGTGTAAGTGAACTGAACACCTCAGGGGGGGAAAGGGAAAGGGGGAGGGGGGAGGGAGGTATGAGGGACAAGGTAACAAACAGTACAAGAAATGTATCCAATGCCTAACGTATGAAACTGTAACCTCTCTGTACATCAGTTTGATAATAAAAATTTGAAAAAAAAAAAGAAAATGAAAGCATGTAAGAGTGAGCCTGAGAAATGAAGAAACAAATATAAGAAGAAAAAGTATTAAACTCTTCCTCGACTTGCAAGTTTTTAGAGCATCTACGCATAACAGCTTATCTATACTTAAGGAGGCCTTGACATGCTTAAGGAATTTGGTAACATAACAAGTCAGGTTTTCATATTGCTATATTTCATCCTCTCTGAAACTAGCCATTTTCTGGAACAAAGAAAGTCCTTGACTGGCACGATCACACTGCGGTTTCTTGTGCATGTCACAGTGCCCCGAGATTTCCCCGGGTCAGGTCTGCATCTGCTTTTACCAAGGGTATTATGACTGTTGGGAACAAGCTGAAAGCCTTACATGAAACCCATCTCGGTATTACAGGCCCTAGAAGTGAAAATGATTTTGACTTAAAAGCCTGAAAAAAAAAATTTTTTTAAAGCCTGTTTTACAGAGCAGGAGAGGCAAGAGGGTTCCTAAAAAACTAAAAATTCCTAGTCCTATTCCCAAACTATAGGAAACCACAACATCTTCAATTTGAATGCAAACCTTTAGATGGAAGAATACAAGAATATCATAGCCAAGAAGGTATTTTTTCATACCTCTAATAGCTTTCTGATGATTATTTATGACCTAAGTTTATCTTTTACACAAACACGGTACAGATGTAGACATTGAAATAAGGGACAGAGATCTGGGTTCGAGCCTGATGGTAGTCCCTGTCCTTTAAGGTACCGTGTTGGAAGATATATTTTCCTCAGAGCCTCACTTTCCTTGACTATAAAAAAGATGAACTGTCTTAATAACTTCCATGATTTACTTCTCTTCTTCCACTGTTGTATAATTTCACGTACATATCAAAGCACATTACCAAGGATTATTTAAAGGTCTGAGAATTTTTTAGTGGAGATTTTCATGGAAAATGTAGCTATCACTTCAACACCTCCACATAGACAGCTGATTCTTCACCTTCATTTGCATTAGTCATTCTGAGTAAAATGAGCATCCACGTGTTACTGAAGCCATAGCCCAGGCAGATTGCTCCTTCCAAGTCCTTCCTGGTACTGAAAGTTTCTTGACTTTTATTTGGTTGAGTTATTCTTCCTCTTGAGTTAACTCTTGTTCCCTTTCTTGCAATCATTAGTAGGTAATGCTATTATAGATGTTCCATGGGTGATTTACAAACTTGATTTTTAGAACCCTGCATTACTCCATGGTCCTCTAGATATTCACCAATGCCAAAAAGTCTGAAAACTTTCCTTTAACTCAAACTGGTGAAATCACCAATTTCTCCAAACCCAAGACTCTTCCTTTTCACTCTTTTCTCTAATATGCCTAATAAGCACACTAGCTGGTTATTTGGCAGCCAGGCTCTCTCCTTAGTAGGTGCCTTCTTGATTAATTACTCCCTACTCTAAGCATGAAGATGTGATTGATTCCTTGTTGTCTACTGGACCCGCCAAGGTGGGTTGCTACATACAACACACAACAGAGATGTGAAACCCTTTTGAAAAGGCTTAAAACAGGAAGCAACATGCCCAAGTAAAGGCAATATTGTTTCTATAAAAGGAATTTCATCCCTTTAGAATTTATGCTAATTTGAAGACAATAGAAAAAGAGTATGAATAATATATTCAGCCTTGAAAAAAATATCTTACAAGATTACACACCAAGGAGGACTTAAACATTTAAATCATGGGTGTTGCCAGTTCTGACAACCGCGAAGAAGCTAAAATCAGAGGGTGGAAGCTATAGGCCTGCCTGAAAAGTTTTTAGTTTGGCCCATACAGAATCTCAAAGATTTAAGAATTCCACACACACCCCAAAACGGAATTTGGACACTTAAAAAACAGACCACGCATATCTACTTGTTTTTTTTTTTTTTTTGGCCAGTCCTGGGCCTTGGACTCAGGGCCTGAGCACTGTCCCTGGCTTCTTCCCGCTCAAGGCTAGCACTCTGCCACTTGAGCCACAGCGCCGCTTCTGGCCGTTTTCTGTATATGTGGTGCTGGGGAATCGAACCTAGGGCCTCGTGTATCCGAGGCAGGCACTCTTGCCACTAGGCGATATCCCCAGCCCCCATATCTACTTGTTTTAACCTACCAGCGCAATGTGAACAATAGGAGTCCTCTTTATTAGAGGCAGACAAATGCCACATCTATATTCCCCACCACTCACGATTGTGTGGATATATACATACAATATTTTTTGGTTGGTTCTGGGTCTTGAACTTGGGGCCTGGGTGCTGTCTCTCAGCTCTTTTCTTTTTTTTTTTTTTTTTTTTTGCTCAAGGCTAGTTCTCTATCACTTTGAACCACAGCTCCACTTCTGGTTTTCTGATGTTTAATTGGTGATAAGAGTCTCATGGACTTTCTTGCCTGGGCTGGCTTTGAATTGTGATCCTCAGATCTCAGCCTTCTGAGTAGCTAGGGTTACGGGAGAGTGAGGCACAAGCACCTAGCATCCCTCTTGTTTCATTCAGTTCCTTTATTCACATCATTTCCTGCCTTTGTAACTCTTCGATATTTGTGCATGGAGCTGCAAGATCATAAAGCTAAGTAGAAGGACTAAAGACTAGAACCCAACAATCCCCACTGCATTTCTGCACTCTCCTCACTAAGCCGCACTTCCATCCTATATTTCTCAACTGCTTGACACAAAATGAGGAACGCTTTGCAATGTGGTCTCCCTGGAGATTTCTCAGAGCCCAAGTTTATTACCATCCCAGAAGTAGTATCTTACTGGATTTTCATTGAAAGAAAGCAAAGAAATGGTGGCAGCGTGGGTATACCCTGTGTAGAATACCTTTAAAAATATTTTTTCTTTAGTGGTTCCTTGCAAGAAATCCCGTAATTCATCCAAGAGGTTTCAATGATAAGCCACTCAACACTGGAGAATTAAGAAAAACTCCAAAGGCACTGACATGAAAAGGATGCTGCGGTGAAGCAAGTCCCTTCAAACAGAAGCAAAAGAATGCTTCAGCTGCATTGATTTAAAGCATTGAAATGCATATCTAACTTCATAATCAATAACCTCTGATTTAAACTTATTTCTACCCACAGGGAATCCTCAAGAAGATAAATATAGTGGTATTTTTATATTATTGCTCACATCATCACTAACAAAATGAATCTACAGAAAAGGTCATGACATTGGTTTGAAAGAGTGTGAGAAATAAAGCCTCCTAATTAAATTCATTGCAAAACAAAGCAAAGGCCTTATGTGTCCATATGAAAGAGAATAAAAACTTAATCAGATACGTTTTCTAGCTTCTAAAAGCTTGAAAACTATAGGGAAAGAGATCAAATACATGATTAATTATGATCACTGTTAGGATATATAAGTACAAAGAGCAAAATGGAACCTGGAGAGAAGACTGGGAGATATAGAAAAGGAGGAACAGACATCTAAGCTGCCAGTGTATAATAAAATATTTGTTTGGTCTTTGTTCCTGGTTCCTGGTAGGGAAGCCGAGTGATAGGTGTGTATTCATTATTCATAAGCAATGAGGTGTGCTATAAAGCAGAACATTGTGGCAAACAGCAGGTGGTGAAGAAAAGCTGCTCGTGTCATGGTGGTTAGGAAAGGGAAGGAGAGAGGGATAAAGGGAGAAAAGGAGAGGGAGAGAGAGAGGAAAGGGAGAAGGGGAGACAGATAAAGAAAGACAGAAGAAGGAGGGGATAAAAGGCTGAATAAGAAAGAGCAAAGAAGAAACAAGGAGGAGAGAGAAGGAAAGGGGAGGAGAGGGGAGAAAGGGAGGAGAGGAGAGGAGAACCATTTGAAGAAAAAACCCAAGCCTCCTCCTCACCAATATGGTTAGATATTCTGAGGTATAGGACACAGGCATTGAGATGTTTTCATACTCAACCAGGCTTAATAATGATGAAAACACTCCATTCCTTGGATCAGTGGGAGTGGTTATAGTTCAAGAAGTTTAGGAACCGAATTTTCACGTAGATACCATTGATTAGTTGAATAAAGGCAGTGACAAGATCATCTGTTAGGAACAAATGAGATCATGGTCAGTGTGGAGCCAATGAGAAAACACAAAAGGTTCAGAACACCACTGGCAGAATGCAGATGTCCAAGAAAACCAATGTCTCTACAGTATTTCTGCTTCTGTGTGATTAGGTCATACAGTGAATAGTTACTCAAAATGAAATGCAGCTATTGAAACAGAAAAACAAATCAATAACTCAGCAAGATTGCAAATTTGAAATCTTAAAAGCCAAGAAAGCAAAGTGTTTAAGTCAACTTGGGAAAATTAATCACTTCCAAGATGACATTGGCTCTGAGGATGAAGCAGTTAGAACGAGTAATGTCTGCTCAAGTGGTCATTTAAATACAGTATTTTTCTTTTAAGGGACTCTCTGAATAAAATTACATTCCTGTGTTAAATCTTTAGAGAGAAATGTAATGATTCAACTTACAGTTTATAAAGAAACATGAGAGTGGGTGGATGGTCACAAAAATTAATTTGGCTAAGCTCAAACAAAAGAAAGCATATATCCTATAGGTTCACTTTTTTTTTTTTCAGAGCTTCAAAACAGATGAAGAAGATGTACTTACTGTCTGGCTGTAGAAAGCATTTAGGCTCTGAGGGGTTTAAAATGTATAACACTAGAGCTTGATAAAAAGCCATGGAATACATTTAAAAGGCTAAGCCACATATATACAGACAGACAGACAGACATAACTCAATAGCCATTTCTTACATCTGGTCATAATGGAGAAATTTTCCTAAGTGTGATGACAGTTCACCTAGGCCTTCACATGTAGGCACACATTATTCAACAGATGTTAGGGAAAACTGAGCATATAAAGAGGAAGTAGAAGGCACTGAGCCTGCAGGGGAAAGTACAAACTCATGTCAAGTACTCTGTAGGCAAAGGGGAGTCATGAAGGCCTAGGAGCAGTGCAGTCATCAGATGAAGACTGAGACTCAAAGATTACCCTTGAAGAGATGCTCACTGGCTAGTCATCGTAGGCTGCTGAGCTGAAGAAGAGCTAAACCACGGTAGGAGTCTGGGAAAAGAATCATTGAGGGTGACAAAGCAGATGAAGCAAGATACAAACAAGATGAACAAATGACTGAAGAAGAAAGAAGACAATGGAGTTGGGCGGTTCCCTGGTTGGAAGTAAAGTTTACCTATTACAAAAGAAGTGGACAATGAAAGAAAGATTATTTTTAAGAGGTAAAAACCCTAGAATCCTACTGTCCAACAATAGCCATCATAACAATTTAATCACTAATATTACTGGCATGTTTTGTTAGTTTTCGCTTCCTATGCATATTTCTTTTTAAGTATTTAAACTTGTTAATGAAGTGTAATAAATGGAAAAATTTTCCACCTTTTATAAATGCTATTTTGTGTTCATTTTTGCCTGGAACATAGGGAAGACTTTTGATTTAATATTAATGTTGGTATTTAAAATAGTTAATTATTAAATGATTTGAATAATATATAGTAAATAATCTGGTAATTTAAATATTAAATTACTTTCTCAAATCTGGAACATTTTCATCAGTCAAGCCTTTATTACTTCTTTCCAATTAGTTTTGTTTTTTTCATTCTAAGTACCCCTGGCTACTGTCAACCAAGAATAAAATTAATCTATGGGACAACAACAATAAAATTGTATTTGTTTGTGTCTAATTAAAATTACAACTCAGGAAAACACAAGTTTATACAATTTTGAAAATGGCTTCCAAGATTTTACAAAATAGTGGCTGCATTTCGACTTTTAAACCACAAAGGTATGGAAATTTCATCACTTGTTAGTTAACAATATAACCAGAGAGACCAAACATTAAGTCTATCTTCTAAGAAAAGGATTGCTCTCTCTCTCTCTCTTTCTCTCTCTCTCACACACACAGACACACACAGACACACACACACACACACACACACACACACATACTGAGTAGTATGACAGATGAAAAAAAGTTCATTAGCTTGAAGGCCAGAAGAGGGTATAGGGGTTGGATTGGAAAGGATGAAGGAGAATGATGAAAGCAGTGATAGCGATTAAGATGCCTAGTATTTGTAAGCTAATTTGGAATGGTAGCCCCTACAGGCAACAAAACAATTTTTGAAAGCTAAAAGAGAAATTTAAATCAAAGAAGAGGAGATTAGGAAAGTAGGTTTTATGAACCTATGGTTTATCCCAGTCCAGAAGTCGGCTCACATCTGGGGCTGGACACCTGTGCAGCCCAGCACGCAGGTTCTGCTGTGCGCCGGTCATGCTCCTATTCTCCTCATTGATCATTACTTCTCTTATCACTGATTTTGTATCATGTCTTTCTGCTCATTTCCATGGATGGTCCTTCACTTCACTTCACTGCCTCAGATTTTTGTCACTCCCAATTCTGCATTTTTCCATGTTCACTGAGTACATTTACTATGTTAAATGCTTCTTTACAGACTTAACAACCTGGACGAATTTATGTTTTGTGTGGTTGCTTTTGTCTCATCCTCAAGTTCCTTTCACAAAGGCTGTATATTCCCTGCCAAATTATTTCTATATGTTTCTTAAGGTTCTTATAGTGAATCATTTGAAAAGACTCCATCATTTTTCTAGATGATTTCCTTTCTTCTCATCCTGGCTAACTTCTTGTAAATTCCATACTGTCTTTTCTTTCCTCCCTCATTGTCTTCATCCTTAAAAAGATCTGGGCTGAGATATAAACAAAAGAAGTAAGCAAGAGAAATATAAGGAAGCCATAGCAGAACTTAACCCCAAGAACTTTCTAGAGCTATCATTAAGAGCTGGACACCTGGCTCAAGCAGTAAAACATAAGCACATACCTTGACTTCCAACGTCAGTGGCACCAAAAATAAAAGTTATTGAGAACACAGTAGCCTAACTTTATGAATCTAGAGTTATGATTTCAGGGAAAATATTGAGGGAATGAACATGTAAAATAATAAAATGCTTATAGGTAATGAAATTCTTTACCCCAGTACAATCAATCAAATGTTAAATGTTAAATGTTTTGTTACATCTTCAACGAGTCTGTGAGGGAGACATTAGCATTAGAACTTGCTGATTAAGAAGGCAAGCAGAAGGAGATTTTGCAAATTTGCTTAAGATCAAATTCCAAAATCTGACCAAGTCAGGAGCCAGAATTCATTCACCTCCAGTTCTTAGGACTCGGTAAAGCCTTTTTGCTTTCTCTTTAGTGCAGGTATCGCTCCAAGAGTAACATGTACAAACTCGATCATTTCCATGAGAATAGCTGAGTTTTTAAAATGATGACTGGTTTGTTCAAGTTACAAGCTCATGGTCTGGACACATTGGGGAGCAATTACCTGAACAGTATCGTCCCTATAAAGTGCTCCCCAAGTACCAGCCCTGCAAATGCACACAGCAAAAACAGAAGGCTGTTGTCATGGAAATCAACCACTTTTACAGATGAAGGCTAAGAAATTATTATTCATCTTGCAGGTTTGGGGGTAATTAAAAGTGCCAGATTTCTACCATCCAGAGCCTCCTAAAATATCTGGGATAGCAAATATAGTAATAATCCTGAAGACTATGTATATTGGACATGGTGGGTGAGCAGGAACACAAGACTGTAGTCCCACAGTTCTGATTCTCATACTCAGAACCCTAGGACAATGCTGCTTCCTCAGCAGACAAAACAGGCTTCACAGGCTAAACTGAGAGCCTTCCCAAACCCTTTCCCTCCAGTCAGCTCTAACGGGCCTTCTCTAATGCCTCCTTAACCTGCAGTCCTGAAGTCCTCTTTTTTTTTTGATGCACAAAAAGACAATAAGATTGATTTGGGGATTTACACTTATACAGTGCTTCACGGATGGCTTTCATATGCTGATTTTCTGGGGACCTGGGTGAATTCCTCTGGACAGCAAAAATACCTTGTCTAAAATTGCAGCTTTAGGAAGAATGTCAACTATTTCTGGAAACAAGCATGAAAGATTCTTAACCTTGACTTGATCAATGCCAGAGTTGTCTTTCAGTCTCTCTCTGTCTAGCTCTCCTGGTAGATATTTCACTTTCAACAACAACAAACGGAAACAGTCTGAGGCAATGTTTACTTTATTTCCAAACTAGATGTAGTTGTCTATGCCTGTAACCTCAACACCCAAGAGTCTGAGGATGGAGGATGGAGAGTTCAAGGACAAGCAGGTCTACATAGGGAGACCCTGCCTCAGGGGGAGAAAAACCCTTGTAAACCAAAACTCTTTCTGTCATCTAGGCTAGAAAATAAAAAAAAAATTAATTTATACTTCAATATTTATTTGCTTAGGCCAATATTTGTTAAGCAAATTTGCTGTATTTTGCTCTCTCGTAATAAAGTTGATTTTAGGCAAGGAGGAATTTCTCAAATAGAAACAAAAATCCAGAAAATAAGATTATTTCCCTACCCTCACATGAAAGGTAAAATCCAAAAGGTAATAATATCTAAAGTGATGCTTTTTCCCCATTCAATATTAAGTTTTTATTCTGTTTATATTTGTAACATTAAAATGATGAGAGGTCAGTTTCAATCCATTACTAAAAATACCAGAATATGTAATCTATATCATCACTGGCATACATAATAAAATACACTTCAGGTGATGAAAATCCTAGCTATTTTGTGCTTAGAACAACATATGCTGAAAGTTCCAAACTACTGATTCTTTTTCTTTAAGTTCATATCCAGCTTACTCCTAATCTCTCCTACCACTTATACACAAAAAGCATCTGATAGGAACACACTGAGCTATTTGTAGCTTCCCATGTGTTCAAGAAGGTAGTATGTGAACACAGAATCCTTGTTCCAGGTGGTAATTTCTACCAGTAGCATTTCAAGTTATAAATGGGTAGGCTCTGACATCACTGGGGAAGTTTCGTTGCTAGGCAACAGAATGTGGGTACCACAGTCACAGTGGCACCCGCGCCGGCTGTGGAGCGCTGAGAGGCTGGCTGGCGTGGATGGCCACTTACTTTATAAGACATCTGTGAGCTTCCATATGCAGGCAAATTGCCTTCTGTCCTGAGATCGCATGAGTCCTGGCCAGCCAGGGAAGAAGGTCCTGCCACAAGCTGGCTGTTTGCTGGCTCCCCTAACCCCACACCTTACCCTCAGGGCTCTTAGTAGCTCTAGGGTGTGGAGTAGAAGCTTTAGGTGAACAGTCACACCTGGTAGCATCTGGCCTGCGATGCTAGGTAGCCAGAACCCTAGTAGGACTTATTTCTGCAGGGCTACATGAGTACTTCTAGCACAGAGTCCTGAGAAATAAGGAGGATTTCTCCTTACACGTGTTCCATGGAAGGAAAAAGAAAATCTGAAATGAGTGGTAGAAACAGATGGGGAGACTCTGAAATGGGAATATTAAAGAGCTGGGTTTTGTACAAACAAGCGTCACCTGAAGACAGAATATGTTGTGAGAAATGCGTGGTGAGGCAAGTTTGTCATGGCTTCGCCGTCCCCAGAGAACGCTTCCACAAACCTGCGTGGTACAGCTTGCCACCCCCAGGAATATGGTGTCATACATTCAGTCCATGGACCAAAACATCATGTCATGCTGTGGTCTGTGACTGGGTAGGGACATGGCAGGAAGGACGTGAGTCACAGGAAATGGAGGAGTTTGTGTCTCTGGACGCTCTGTCCCAGGCATTGCTAGCACTGGGCTTACAGCTACGCCAGAATAGAGCATCATTGTGCCATCCTTCACTGAGTCTGTATCTGTGCCAGGCTGGTGCTAACCCCTCCTTCCTCCCAGCTTCCCTACCAGTTATCATATGCAATGTTGGGTCATTCTTCCAAGGGCACACAGGAAGTGGTACAGAAGGGATTCAGCACAGTGTGTCTAAGTGCCAGAGCTCACAGGTTGTACCAACTGCCTGTGCTCTGCCCTTAGCGACAATCCACACTACCCGCTGCTCCTCCACGTGTCCTTCGCACAGTGTGCATCACCAGTTCCAGATGGGGGACTGTCCTGTCTGTCACTGCAGCCCTCTCGCTGAGGAGAAAGGTCCAGGAACATGTGAACCAATTCAATGGAGAAGAATTAATAAGAATCTGGCTGACTGCCAGAGCCAGGACAGTGCTGCCTTTAGGAGAGGAAAAAAAGGCTGCTACCAATATAAGCAAACGCAAGTACGATGATTATAAAGCATAACATCTCAATCAACATAGGAGATTTGGTTTATGAAAGAATGGGCACCCGGGCTTCTCTGAATCATCAATATCCTTTTCTCTTTCTGTAAAAGGTTAGTTTTTACCTAGATGCTGTGAGGTTGGAAAGATTATGGTTCATGGCTAGGCTAGGCACAAACACAAGACTTCCATCCCAATCATCTAGATGTGGTGGTACGTGTGTATCATCCTAGCCATGTGGGAAGCAGAAAATAGGTGTATCACAGTCCAGGTTGGCCAGCACATATACGCATGCATACACTACAAAACCGAATGAAGCAGCCAGGCACCAGTGGCTCACTGCCTGTAATTCTAGCTACTCATGTACCTGAGCGCTGAGTATTGCAGCTGGAAGCCAGCCTGGGCAGAGAGGTCCCTGAGACTCTTCTCTCCAATTAACCACCCCCAAAAAGCTGGAAGTGGGGTTATGGCTCAAACGGTAGAGCCATGAGAAAACCAGCCAAGAGACTGTTCTCAATCCTGAGTTCAAGCCCTAGGATGGACTAAATCAATAAATAAACAGAAAGGACAAGAAGCATGGTTCAAGGGCACCTGAGTTCAATCTCTACTGCAACAAATACAAAAACAAACAAAATTAGTTTTTAATTGTAAAGTAGCAAATTGTACTTGAATGTGTGTGAGGATACAAAGTGATGGTATCATTTATGAATACTATGTGGCATAAATAAATCAGCGACTGAGCACATCTACTGTACAGAGTCTCTGTGGAAGGTCAAGCACAAGCTTTCCTAGCACTGCCCTCATTGCTAAAATTCAAATCTGTTTCAAATTGCCATTGGAATTACCTAGTTCTGAAAGATGGATTAATAAGACAGCTAATTTTAAATCTTGCCAGCTGCATGATTCTGTAGTATCTGACAAGGAGAAAACTTCCCCTCTGCTTCGAAGTGATAGCCCTGCTCCCCAGTTGCCTACATCTCTTCTGCTGAAAGGTTCCTCTGCTGCAGTGATTCTCAAAGACGCTACTGCTAGAATGCTTAGCAGTGATTTTACAGTGTTGGCAAGGATATGGGGATGCTGAAACCTTCACACACTGTTGGGAGGGAAGTGAAATGGAAGAGCCATGATGGAAAACACTGTGGAAGCTCTTCAACAATGACAGGAAAACTATTCTATGATCAGAATACCCACTTCAGTAGGTACTTGCAAAAGAACTGAAATCAGGGCCTCCAAAAGAAATCTGCATGTCAGTTTCATTGAAGCACTATTTGCAAGAGCCAAAACATAGACTCAACTTCAAAGTCTATCTACAGGTGAATGGATAAAGGAAATGCAAGATACATACAATGTATATATATATATACATATATACATACATATATGTGCATACTTATGTATGTACATATATGTGATATACATGTATATAGATACACACATATATGAACATACATAAGTTAACATTTTTGTTATATATACACATGTGCACTTTCAGTTTGTGTACTCATTTTGTGCACCAATTTTGTGCACAAGAATGTACTCAGATGACCTTATGGTAAATAAAATGACTAATTACAGAATGACACTGTATGATTCCACTTACAAGAGGACCTAAATTAGTCTAATGTAGAACAGAGAATTGAATAGTGGTTGCCAGGAACTTGGCAGAGGGAGAAATGGGAAGTCACTTTTCACTGGGCATAAAGTCTCTGCTATGCATGGCAAATAAGTTCTAAAGGAGTATTACTCAACGAAATACAATTTTGTATTTTCAAAAACATTAAAAAGCCTAGATTTCATATTATGCATTCCTACCAAATATATGCCCATATGTACATATGTATAAACACAGGCACATGTGTGCACACTCAAAAGCACAAACATGCTCATGTGCACATGGGCACACATATATACATACCCAGACCCACATGAACCATGCTTTGCACATGCACACAGTATACATGAGCACACCCACACATGTGTCCACACACAAGAACACATGACACATTTAGAGATGACAGACACTTTGCATGTTGGTTGCCATGAGGCTACCATGGTTTTATGCACAGGTACAAACTGATCAAAATGTGAATATTACATGTGTCCTATTTTTAATGTATAAATTATACTTCAATAAAGATAACATCACCAAATGTCCTTGGATGAATTAATCACTGTAAGCTTCATTATCCATCAGCTACAGTTTCAGAAAATGACAGTATTTACATTAAGAGCAAGTCAATTTAGACCAGTTTCTTCCTTTGCTTTGCTAATTAGAAAGACGCCATTTTAATGAATTTTTGAAAGTTGAGGTATCCACCAGAAAAAGTTTAATCAAGATTCATACTTTCCAAAATCTTGGTCAAAGAAAAGCAGTGGATAGCGAAACCAGAGGAGGAAAAAGAAATATGAAAGAGAAAGGAAAAAGAGAGTCAAAGACAGAGAAACAGACATGGGGACAGAGAAATCAGAAAGAATGAACTAAACAATAGGTAAAATAAGCATACACAATAATACTAAACATGGAAAATTTCCCTATGGAAAAGGTAAAGCTGTCTTCTAATTAGGGGAAAATGAAACCAAGAAATAGAAACTAAGAAATGTAAATTTAAAATAAATCATAAAGAAATGCAAATTTAATAAATAAGATGAGAAGGAAGCAGAGGTGCAGTAATATGAGTGAATTCATTTATTCACCAAGATTTACTGTGAGCCTCCTCTGTGCTCAGTCCTACCTATTCATGTACTGGTCACTACAGGCAGAATCCCAGCCCTTGGCAGTGAACATCAAAACATGCTAGTAATGTGGTTTCAAATAATATAGCTTCAAATATTGTGCAGAAATGTATTCATGGAAATAGGATTTGAGGCAAATATCACGGAGTACAAAAGAATATTATATTCTCCCTGTGTACGGCATTTTAAAAACCAATATAAAACCATTTTCTTTTCTATCTAGCATTATGACCTGGAACTCCTCTCCTGAGTATTTACCCAGTGAAAAGACAGCAACACTCATCCAAGAATCCATACACCAATACTTATAGCAGCTCTAATCACCATAGCTCAGAACCCAGCCAAAGTATCTGTTAACTAGTGAGTAGATTGACAAAGAACAATGCTAAATATCACTAGGAAAGAATGTAGTTTGCATCCACACAATTGTGGGCAGACATCCAAAGCATCATTGCAGTGAAAGAAAAGGCCAGAATGAAAGCCGTGCAGATACAGATACGTCAATACGTCATTCCATCCATTAGGCATTCTGGAAAAGGCGAAACCATTGGCAGAAAACAACCAAAAACAACAAAACACAAACAGAAGCATGATTTCTAGGGGCAAGAGAACTCCTTTGCTGTCTTCATGGTGGTGATGATATGACTGGCCACATTTCCCAAAAGGCCTTCACACTAGACAGGGATGCATTTTAACCTGAACTTTTAAACAAACCTTGAAAAGAATACTGTATTTGCAAATGAAACTGAAAAGACTGAGGATGACAGAGCAATGTGTGTGAGGGAAATCTCCACAGAACATCTCCCATCATTCCTGATGACCAAGCAGCAGCTTGACCTCCCTCCTGTGGCTTTTGGGTGCTCAGGGCTCAGCTCTGTGGGGAGCACAGTTGCTTCCCGTGTCACCCAAGGGCCATGGGAAGAAGTCTAGGGACCCGGGCTTCCTCACCGCACACGTTGGTCCCCTTCTGAATTTTCCATCTTTGCATCATTGCGTGTAAATTTTACATTGCTCAACAACTGAACCCCAATTCCACGGCCACATGATCTCAATAGAGATAGATGCTTGACTTGGCCTCGAGACTCTTGCTTTCTAAAGCCCTCGGGAATCCAGTTTTGAGCTTTTTGAGCTTTTCCCAACCTCCTGATCCTATAGATGGCTGGCAAGGAATCTCTTTCTGCAACAAGGGATTTGCATTTTAAGTTGAAAACCAAAACATATGCTAAAGGAACCAAAAAAGAAAAAAGAAAAAAGAAAGGATTACTGAATCGTTCTTAAGCAGTGAGAGGATAGAATTTGGGGAGTCCCAGAGCCTCCCTAAACCATGGCATTTGGATAGGGGCTGGGGTGATATCCAAAAGATTAAATGAGACACACAGGAAAGATACTGACTCGGATGATTGCTTCCACAAAGGCCAGTTCAGCCATCCGGGTCCTGTTGCCTCAAGGCCAGTTCAGCCATCCGGGTCCTGTTGCCTCGTGGGGCATACCCATTCTAGACTGTGGCTTACCATGAAAATGTTTTAAGACAGCACCACGCCTTCTGCTTACATCCTGCTAAACTCTGCTCTTGTCAACAAACAGCAATGATATCAAAGCCAACTGCCATTGTGGGATTATAAGAAGGCATAAAGTTAAAATCAGAAGCAAAAAAAAACTTTTAACGCTACCAGCTAGCAGGAAACATAAAAGTCAATTGTTTGCACCACCCTTTCCTACCCGAACTTTGGATGTGTTTTTGGAAGAAGTATCAAGCATTAATGGATTCCCGCTGACCCTAAGCCTCCATGTTGTCTTTCACCCAGCACTTGAAGAGATCACTGAGGATGGAGTGCCAGAGTTCTAGGAATTTGGAGGGGCAGGCCATTTTAAATATTTGTTGTTGTTGTCTTAAGATATTGTCTTGCAATAACCCCTAGGCTGGCCTTGAACTCAGGATCCTCCTGCCTCAGGCTCTTTGGTGCTTGGATTTATAGTGTGCACATCTATCCTCGTCCACTTGGAATCTTAAGGAGGAAGTACTGAATGGCAGCTTGCCTAGGTAATGAAATGCACCCTTCGGATGCAATCAGACCCTTTCCCGCCTCTGTTACTTGTAAAAATGGCTGCCAGTGACTCATCTTTGAGACTTGGGGCCAGCAGCACACTTCTAAGACTATCCCTGGGCTATCCTCCAGAAATGTCCAGAATCACACACACGCGCGCGCGCACACACACACACACACACACACACACACACAGAATCAAGTGCTGGGGAAGGCACACCCTCTCTTTCCCCACTCCTGTTCCTAGCTGAGCACATTCCTGGCCTCCCTCACCATCCAGAGGAAAGGGAAATGCAAGCTGGAGTCCAAACATCATTATGAATTCCCAGGAGAGAATGGAAGACGCGTGAGTGAGAAAAGTGGTTTAATTAGCCTTGGTTTTTATTTATTTATTTATTTATTTAAATAAGCTTCAATGAAGTTTACTGACATTCTGGAAGTAACTGTTTAAGGTAGCTTTAATTACAGAACACAGAAACAGTAGGGATGTTGATGAGAACGCTATCAGCGCAGCTGTTGGCAAGAGTTTCTTTCCAGGACTCAGAAAGACCGGGCACAAGCAGAGCATCCAGGTTTGGGTGGATTCAATGATAAGAGCGGGATTTCAAAGGCAGAAGCAGGGCTAATTCTCCAGACAGGACTGGAGTGTGAACAAGGAAGTCCCAGGAGAATGGGAACCAGGAGCTCCATGCGGAGACTGGATTTCTGGATTTTTCAGATATTGCAAGGCCGGCATGAGAGTAGGTTCCCTGGAAGCCTCAGGGCCGGTAGGGGCTGCTCAGATACTGAGGTGCTTCCCGGGAGGGGAGTGACTCATGGGAGCCCCGTGAGGATGAGGAGACCAGATAGAAAGCTCTGGGGAAAAGCCCTGGAAGAAATGACTCGTGGGTAGCAGTCGGGAGAGCATAGAAAGAAGGGATCTGAGAGTTAGCAGAGGGATCAACAGGCCTTGGGATGTGGTATGGGAGAGAATGAAAGTTCTACTTGACTCAGAAGGGCTTCGATGGCAGATTGCTCAGCAATCATAAAGGAAAGAACATGTGCTGGGCTCACAAGTAATGAATAAATGCCATGAAGGAACGGCAACACAGTCAGATGGATGAGTCTCCAATGCAGAGTGTTCAGTGAAAACATTCCAGGACCAAAGGCTTTGAAGCACGATTCTCTTTGTATAACATCATGGTGTAGGTAAAACTCTAGGGTTAGAAAGCTAAACAGTGGTTTCCAAAAGCAGAGGCCTTAGAAAATTCGACTACAAAGGGTGTGAAAAAGTTGTTGAAATAGTTGACATCTTCTGCACCCTGAGTAGAGAAATAATCCTTAAGCATTCACTAAAATCCATAGACATGTACACTTAAAAGATGGATTTTTTGGGCTGGGGATATGGTCTAGTGGCAAGAGTGCCTGCCTCGGATACACGAGGCCCTGGGTTCGATTCCCCAGCACCACATATACAGAAAACGGCCAGAAGCGGTGCTGTGGCTCAAGTGGCAGAGTGCTAGCCTTGAGCGGGAAGAAGCCAGGGACAGTGCTCAGGCCCTGAGTCCAAGGCCCAGGACTGGCCAAAAAAAAAAAAAAGATGGATTTTACTGTATATATATTATGCAGCAATATACCTGACCTAAGAAATGATATCACACACCAACACAGATTTCAAGCATTGGTCAGAAAGGCAAAGCTTCCATAACACAAATCAGAGGGAGGGGCTGCTGTGTCCCTTCCTGTAAGACCCCTTGTGAGAGGGACGTGTGTCCAATAGGGACACTGACCTACACAAACAAGCTAGGATTGGGTCTTATAGAGAGAGTAGAGGTGCTCAGAGCAAGGAGAGGACAGAAGGACCTAGTGAGGAGCAGCTTTCTATGGAGCCAACATTGACAGCAATACCTGAAGGATGAGAGACTAGATGAGGAGAGAGAAAAGTCCAGGAAAAGCACAGAACGAGCAAGACCCTGGGCTGGAAAGATGGAAAACCATCAAGTTCTCAATGTACGTGGAGAGATCACTGTGTGCCACGGAGCTGAACAGGTGCACGGGAATGCCGAGGAGCTTAATGAAGAGAATCGGAGGCTTTATTTGAAGTGCAGTGGGAAGCCATAGGAAGAGAATCACTGCCTAAGTGTGGACCGCATGAAACTGCCACTTTTTTTCTTGCTCAAGAAATGCCCAGCACTGGCATTTGCTATGGGAGGAGAGTGAGAGAGGAAGAGGCTGAGGCCAGATGGGCCAAGCAGCCCATTGGCAGGATGAACGATGTCACTGTTGTCTTGCTCATCATTCTTCTCCACCCACCCCCGGTGGAGAATTCAGGTGGGCATCACCAGCTGCTCCCTTTCTCCAGGTGCCAGGAGCTCCTTCTTCCTGCCTGAGATGGATGACTTCACAGCCCATGGGCTAGAGTCTTCAGATATTTTTTCTTACTTCTTTTTGTTGGTTGTGGGGCTTGAACTCAGGGCCTGGGCCCTGTCTCTGAGCTGTTTTGCTCAAGATGAGCACTCTACCACAGTGCCCCTTCTGGAAGTTTTTTTTGTTTTTTTTTTGGTAGTTAACTGGCGATAAGAGTCTCATAGACTTTCTTGCTTTCTTGCCCAAGCTGGCTTTGAACCATGACCCTCCCACCCAGCTCAGCCTCCTGAGTAGCTAGGGTTACAGGTATGAGCCACCAGCACCCAGTGACTCTTCTGATTTTTAAAGAATGGGCTCACATAATACCATCCTTCTCTAGGCTCGTCAGCTGTGACTGTTCCTTGCTTCAGCTTATGTGAGACCTGAATCCAGGTCACAACTCAACTGGATATCATCACACTGAATTTTCCTTCTCAGTTTTTACTTCACCAGTACACACTTGAACTGTTAGAAAGCAAGAAGCAGGAAAATCATATCTACTAAATAACCAGACTCTTAGAAAATTCCTTTAGGAATTTTCGGGAAATCAGCATTTCATTTAGGCATGGTCAGGAAAGCTTGCATTTCACAAAGCATCCTTTCCCTGGCATCTTTCAGAACCAGCACAGGTGATTGATATTTGTCCAATCCCGGGATTCCCTTTGGCTCATAGACTGGAGAATTCCCCCTCTCCCTATGTCAACAAGACTTTGAGAAAGGAATGGGGGTTGGAAGTGACGCAAATCCCTATGTCTTAGAGTACTTCTCTTCTCTGGCCATACATCGTGGCAGGAATTTTAAACTTATTGCAACAGTGGGGACAGACAGAGTCTTAGTTGACTTTGTCTCATGTTCTGTGTTGACCTTGAAATAACAATAAACATTTCCCTTCAAAAAGGAATCCAATCGGCCAGTCATGAAAACTAAACAAGAGATTTGAAGGAAGATCGGGACATTGTCTACTATATAGCAAGCCCTCATCCAACTATTTCCTGATAACCCTCTCCACCAAAGCCTTTCTCATCTCTTTAATTCCCACCTAGTTTCTCAGGTGCCCGCACATCCTCAGCTATGCTGTACTATATCCGGAAAAGTGAACCCAGGACCCTGGCTTTTCTCATGACCTTCTCCCTCCTCCCTCCTTGAAAGCCATTGGTGAGTAATGGAGAGGAGTGGAATGGTAGAGAATGGGGAAGGGGGGAACATTTGGATTATCAATATTCACCCTGCACAATTAGTCTCTTCTTAGAGGAGAAATTAGAATGTTCCTCCACACTACATTATTAACATTAGCCCAGGGAAAGCATAATGAGGGAAATGAAGCACCTATGTCTATGAAGAACAAACATATCAGTGGGCAAACGGAATGAAATAGCTATTATGCAGAAATTATTCAACATTCAGGGTGACTTTGAGACTGGCCTCTTCAATGAGAGAAGGAAATGAAGTTATCGGGAAAGCTTTAGTGTATTGCAGGCTAAGATTCTGTGACTGTTAAATTTTAATACATTCTGTAAGAGGAAAATTGAATTTTCTGAAAAAGAAGAAGGCCAAAGGACGAATAGAAGAGAAATGAAACTTGTGACAGGGAAGTGAGAGGAAAGGGCTGAGGTCAGGGGTGTCAGGAGACTGCACACTCTTTCCTGTAAGTACCGGGCTTAGAGGGGACAGAGCTCTTCTCAGTCACCAGGGGGTGAAGCTGAGGTGAAGCTTAACCCTTTGAAAAATGGTCAAAACTCGATTGGAAATCAGGAAAACGCAGAGGGTTAAGAAAGTGATCTCTCAAATATTAGGACCTAAATGGTGAATGTGTGAATGATGTAGACCATGTTGTGCCTACTCATGCTGGAAGATCAGTTCCTGGCAAACACTTTATCCTGCTGGGGACCAACCTACACACCAAATATTAGTCTTGTTGATTAAGTGTCTAGAGAGCTGGGAAAGAATGTTTACAGTTGCAGTATAGACAGGGATATTTAACAATCTCCAAGATGGGCTCCAGTGGGAAGATGATCTCATTCCCCAGAAGTCCCACAACCGTCAGATAGTGATTAAATTCTGGGTGAATATATTCTAATCTGTAATGTGGAAGGGGGAAGTAGTGGGGGAGGCGGCTAGAATTGTGCCAGGAATAAAGGAGGAACAGGGAGAACCTCTAATTGCAGTAGAAGCCTCTCCCAATGTGCTTCCCCAATGCCCGCCAAAGAATGAGTTTTATTTGGGGGGGGAAAGAGCCAGCAGTGGCCATGTTATATGCACATGTGCAATCAAATCCACAAGAAACAGAGCTATATAGTTTATTTCATTGAGAACATGACCAAAATACTCAATAAGAACGTGTTGAGCTCCTCGCCCGTTACCTATATGCATATGGTGGAGGGAGGTGTGCCACTCATCCTATAGGCTGTAGAGAAGATAAACACCTAGGAAAGAATGAAGGTCCATTCAGGACAGGAGGCCACAGGGAACTTAATTGTCAGGTCCAAAATACAAGTGCTATAGATCAGGAAAAGTGCTGCGTGTGAGGCCTTTATAGGCAATAAACTTCTCCTTTTGGTTGTAAAAACAACAACAACAAAAAAAAAAATGGACTCAGGGCAGGCCAAGAGCAGGAGCAAAGGCAGTTTAAAGGAGGAACAAGTCTTTCTTGGAAAGAGGAATCTCGGCCATGTTCAGAGACAAAACAGGTGCTTATTTTCTTTCCTGTGCAGAAGCTAGATCTAAAGCACACTGGGGCATAATCAATGATACAGGATTCTAGGCATGCAAACACAGTGAGACCAAAGGAGGATGCTCTTAGGAGACGAACACGAAGGCGCCATGCCTCTGATCATATGAAATAATATTTACCAAAATGAACTTCAGGAAATAGAAACAAGAGGGGTTTTTTTTTTCTTTGTTGTTGCTTTTGTTTTCTTTTTGTCTCATTTGTTCGTTTCTCTGTCTTTGGGAGGATACAGAACTGGGACAAAGTGTGACCAAACACAGCAGTGGTACTCACTAGACACTATGCTCAACTTATGAGATAGGCCATCAGGAGTGAAAAATTGAGAGAGGGGGGAAGAGGTCACACTGTCCAAAAAGAAATGTACTCATTCCCTGATTTATGTAACTGTAACCCCTCTTTACATCACCTTTATAATAGCAACAAAAATAAAAGAGGCATCTTTAGTCTGTCCATCTTCAAAGAACTGTGACAGGGCTTTGAAGCAATGGCGGCTTCATTGGAGTAGTAATAGTCACCTGTCCTCGGGATAATTATCTTTCAGTACTTAAGATAATGACACCTACTGTGGCGTCGGTGGTGTTAGTGAGAGAACCATGGGGGGCTGTTATTTTTCTGAGCTTTGACACTTCCTATGTTTCCTTGTCAGGAAACTTACCAAAGAGGGAAACCTTACTGCTTGAAAGTCAAATGATGAGCTAGTGCTCTTTGCTGCATTTTTTATTGGTCCACTTAACTGAAGTCTGTCCAGCTGGTCATTTTCTATCTTAAAAGGTTAGAAATTTGGAAACGCATTTCTTCAGGTGTCTCTTGGCCATTTTCATTTCCTTTTCAGAGAAGTCTCTTTTTATGTCTTTAGCCCATTTGTTGAGGGGCCATTGGTTCTTTGAGGATTTGTTTTGTAGGAATTTAACTTTTTGAGTTCTGCATATATTTTAGATATGAAGCCTTTGTCCGTTGTATGACCTGTAAAGATCTTCTCCCAATCTGTGGGCTTTCTGCATGTTTGCCATGCAGAATCTCTACAGTCTGATGCAGTCCTATTTGTCCAGCCTTTCTTTGATTTGTTGAATTTCTGGGCCTTTTTTAAGGAAATGTCATACTGTGCCAAGGAGCCCAAGTGTTTCTCCTATTCCTTCTTGTAGTGTTTTCAGGGTATCTGATTTTACTTTGAGGTCTTTGATCCATTTGGATTTGATTTTGGTGCAGGGTGAAATATAAGGATCTAGTTTTAGTTTGTTACAGATGTTGAACCAGTTTTGCCAGCACCATTTGTTGAAGAGGCTATCTTTCTTCCATCCTATTTTTTTTTAGCTTCTCTATCAAAGATTAAGTAGCCATATATCTGTAGGTTCATTTCTGGGTCTTCAGTTCTGTTCCACTGGTCTTCAGGCCAGTTCTTGTGCTAATACCAAGCTGTTTCTATTACTATAGCTTTGTAATACAGCTGATCCAGACCCAAAGAAATATGGGCTCTATGGTTTTCCTCATAGGGAATAGTTAGTACATATCTAGGATAGACCTGGCTGAAGATCACTGAATACATAAGATGATGCTAAGCAAAATGAACTCGAAGTTATGGAAACAAGTAGTATATTATTGTTGTAGTTATTTTCAACATGCCATGTGAAACCATACCTTTTTTCTCTCATATTCCCTTCCTGTGATTTTACCCCTGCTGTCACTGTAACTGATCTTAGTACCCTGGATACTGTATATATGTGTATTGGAACTAGGGAAGGGAAAGAGAATACCAAAATTGAGAGACAAAGGAAAAAAAGACAAACCATTGTAACAGCAATACTTACAAAACCATTTGGTGTAAACCAACTGGTCAACTCATGGAGGGGGGCAGAGGGAAATGGGCAGGGGGAGGTAGGGGAAAAATGAGGGAGGAGGTAACAAATTGGATAAGAAATGTACTCATTGTCTTACATATGAAATTGTAACCCTTCTGTACTTCACTTTGACAGTAAAGAAGAAAAAAAAAGAAATTTGGAAGAGGACTTAGATAGGGAAAACCCTTAGTTTATATCTGTTCCTCTACCACATGTTAATGCAGCAATATTATAAAAAAAAAAAAAAAAAAAAAAAGGTCATTCAGTGGTGTACCCACCACAAGGACCAGCCTCCTCCTCCGAGGATGAGGAAAACAAAGAAAAGCTGATAGAAAAGCAAGATGCTATTCCTGTTTGAGACCAAGAATTCCTGAAAGTTGACCAAGGAACACTTTTCAAACTTATTCTGGCTGCAAACTACTTAGATATCAAAGGTTTGCTTGATGTCACATGCAAGACTGTTGCCAATATGATTAGGGGGGAAACTCCTGAGGAGAGTCGCAAAACTTTCGACATCAAGAATGACTTTACTGAAGAGGAGGAAGCCCAGGTACGCAAAGAGAACCAATGGTGTGAGGAGAAGTGAAATGTGCCTGACACTGTAACACTATAAGAATTGTTCCAAATACCAGTTGCACTGCTCTGTTTATAATTGTTAATAAGACAAACAGTAGACAAATGCAACAGCACATCAATTGCATTAGTGTAATATTGTCCTCATTGCATGTGTAGTTTGAATACACATCCCAAACTCATGGCTGAGTTTCTTCTAGTCCTAGCAAAAGCTTCTCTTTTCTTTACTCAAAATAAAACAACTGGGTTCTCTATGGAAAGTGGCATTTTAGAATTTCTCTCTTTCTGTAAAGCAATTTCTGCCTAGTTTATTGTCTAGTTAACTTTAGTTAAGCTTTTAGAAGTTGGCATTGTAAATAAGTTGCAACAAAGTTTCTGATAGAACTAACAAAATATATCTCTATTCACAAATTGGAAACTGGAAATTGGAAATTGGAAACTGGAAAAAGTTAATGTTCTTAGTGGGGGTTCTTAGGTTGAGTCTAGCCAGGACAACTGGTATGTATGAAGCAGGACTCTTAATTGGACCTGAGGACTCTTTTTCCCCTTAATTTTTAATCTTCTCAACTTTGAATACGTTGCTAGAGACTCTATTACTACCAAGTTCATGTGGGATTTTTTTGGGGGGCAGGGAGAAATGTAACTAGACAACTGGTTGGCTTTTTTTTTATTAAAAACAATTCAAAAAAAAAAAGAAGGCAGACACAAAAGAATACACACTGCATGATTTCCAATTACAAGCTTGTAAAATAGCCAAAGCAAGCTCTAGTATTAGAAATCAGGAGAAGAGTTATCTTTGGAGGTGAGGGAATTGAGAACAAAAGGAAATATTCCAGATCCCTGGAATATTTGTCACTTTCTGGGAGCTGGTAACATGGTATATTCAACTTCTACAAATTTACTAAACCGCACACTATAATGGATGTAATTTTTGTGCATTAGAGAATGCAAGGTTATGTCTTAGAGAATGGGAAAATAAAACATTGGAAAGTAGGTGGAAGGATCCTGATTGTATTTGGGCAGAGGAAGGCGAGGTATAGGTGAGGGGAGAGCCAATGAACTGACTTAGCAAATTAGGGTAGGCACGGCATTTGGGAGGATGGGTGCACACGCACATGGAGGAAATGTTGGGCCATGTTAAAGGTCCTCCCTTACTGTGTGCAATGTGGCTTCTAGGCGTGTGAATTTGAAAGGGGACACAGGCATTTGTGTTGAACGTACACACAGTGTACCCTATGCCACCCAGCAGTGGTTTATAACTGTCTCCCTCATCACAGTCACCTGTACCCTCTGTTTTCTATCTGTTTCTCAGGAATTACATGTTTTGGGTAAAGGCAGAGAATATACCTGGAGGGCTCCGAGTGGAGTGTCTCGGAGATGCAAGGCTAAAGCTGGACGTGTGCTTAAGGATCTGGTTGCAGAAGACTCGACTCAATCAAGGGAAAACTAACCGCTAGCTAGAGATTTGAGGTTGCCATGTGAAGAAGCAAGTGGTAGAGCCAGATGAACACGCTGCTCTTGGTGGCATGTTTTCTGTAGGAAAAATGGAAAAAGCCAACTGGGCTGCCTGCTGAGGTATTATTACAAAGCTACGTCACAGACATTAGGATTTCTATGTTTTCCACAAGGTTCTACGAACACCCCTCCCGCCATTTGCAACTTCAAAACTATGGTACAAAGATTCTAAAATTGATGTCGAAAAATGTTTCAAAAATACTATATTATTTGAAGGAGAAAGAATGCTTTTTATAAACTGAGCTAAAAAAAAATAAGCTTTTGAAATAAGCTTTTGGAAGGTTTGGCAGGACTAGAAAGGGGGGTCAGATTCCCTACAGCTCAGGTCAACAAAAATCCATGACAGATTCAGAGTCACAGAGCTGGACTTTCGACATTGATGCTTGACTAGGGTGCATCAATTGGACACTCTAGAAAATCTCTTCATTGAATATGTATGTTCACAGAAACCACACAAGCATATGCATACGTTTTGAACAGCTAGAACCAGCTAAGCCAAGTTTAAAACAATGCCTCTTGACAATTCTCCAGTGATCATTTTGGCTTACAAAAGGCCCCAGTAGAAGAGTCATGGGTTATAAAGAGACATGGGAAAACCAATTCTCTGTTGCTAATCTGGATGGGATTCAGATTTTAGGTTTGTTTTCTACAAGTTCCTGAGACTTCCTTCCATCATAATTCATCATAATTCAGTATGAGGCAGTAAAAAGAGAGTCACGAGAAATGGCTTATGACACACCAACACCTGGAGAAATCCGAGTTTATATCTGTTGCCATGACGTAGTTCTTAAAAACATACCTCTTTCTTTCCTAAAAGTAATCTATTTTAAGAGGCAAAGTACCAGATGAGAACTACTGTGAAAAAAATGGCAGCTTCCTAAATGGTCACCCTGGCCATGTGTATATTCAGCTTCTCCATCAAAAAGTGTTTGCCTGCCTTCCTTCCTTCCTTCCTTCCTTCCTTCCTTCCTTCCTTCCTTCCTTCCTTCCTTCCTTCCTTCCTTCCCTTTCCTTTCTTTCTCACTTCTTTCTTCCTTCTTTCCTTCCTTCGCTCCCTCCCTCCCTCCTCCTCCTACTCCTTCCTTCCTTCCCTCCCTCCCTCCTCCTCTTTCTTCCTTCTCTCTCTCTCTTTTTCTTTCTTCCTTTCTTCTTTCTTTTGGAGATAAGACTCTCAAAGACTTTCCTACCCCAGCTGGCTGCCAATCTTGATCCTCAGATCTCAGCCTCATGAGTAGCTAGGATCACAAGCGTGAGCCACTGGGGCCTGGCCCAGGTTACACTATTCTAAACACTATTTCTAAATAAATAGTGGAAGAGTCTCTTGCTCTGTGCAATGAGGGAGCAAAACAAATATATAAAGAAGATGATAAGTATCAATGTAGAACCTATAGGTATAGGAATATGGGTAGAAGAATGGATGGAATGGTGGATAGTTTCTAGGATGAATAGCATTAAAAAAAAAGATGCACTAAACATGTGCAGAGTTTAAAAATGCTACTTAGGTAAGTCAAATATATCTATACATCAATTTTTAGAAGATGTGTTCACATTACTTTGAAAATTCTTTTTAAAATTTTTATATTATTATAAAATAAATAATATAAAAATTTTCATTTTCACTAAATGCATCTATAAAATCAGTTTACATTACAGATTTTTCAGAGCTTTCTTTTTTTCATGAATCTCTTCACTTCTTAAACTTAGGTAGAAGATAAGGAAAATTAAAAATATTAAAGCATGAAGGTGAAAGTCATTATAAAAAATTAAAAAGAATTAAAAGCGCCTTTTGTCTTCTTCAGCATGGGCTCATTAGGACTTAGCTCTGGCCAGTAAAACACAGCAACAGTTCCCAAATGCCTATTTCCATTTCTCCTGGAATTCTCAGTTGCCACATGAATGTGCCCGAGTGATCTCACATGGAGGATACACAAATCCCTCCAGCCGACACCACCACAGATCAGGGAACCCCCACATGGGCTGGCAACTCATGATGGACATCTGGCTGAGCACAATCAACCTCCAAACAACCACCTTGGTGTCCCAGCTTAAACTCATGATCCAGAGAATTATAAGCTAGATAAATTTTTATCTTTTTTAAACCTCTGAAATCGGGGTTATTTGTTATGCATCAAAAGCCAATGGATGCATGCGGTCACTCTAGTTCTGATCAATGCATTCATTGTTTATGACTATCTGGTGCCTTTCAGAAATTCCCTTAACTTTGCTGGAGTGAGATGCTAAATTAAATTTTGTGCAGGTAGCTAAAATCGCCTCTATTGAATCCCCATTGGTGCCACAATTAAATGACAACAAATGTGCTGGCTTCAAAGAACAGGAGGTTATTTGGCTATGGGTTTGAAGGCTAGAAATCATAAGCCAATTTCCAAGTTAAGTTCATGGGCTAAAATTTTAGCCTTTAGGCAGGCTCTTGTGAAGAGTCTGTTCTTAGCTTTTCTAGCTTCTGAAGACCACTTGCCATTTCCTTACATTGTGACTCCTTCCTCATTTCTTTGTAAACTTAGTCTGTGTCATCTTTTCCTTCCTCTCGCATGTCATCTGACAAGGATCAGTGTGGTGGCATTGGGCCCACCCAGCTGAACCAGGATAGTCTTCGCCTCCCCTCTGCAAAGTCCCTTTTGTCATATAAGATGACATTTACTGGTTCCCGGGATGAAGTCCTGCATTTCTTTGCAGGTATTATTTAGCCTACCACATTGTCCAACAACTCAGTGAAACCTAGGCTCCTCTGTGTTACCAGATTTTTAGGGGAGCTGAGTTGACCTTGGTCTTTGCATCTGGCAAGAGAAGAATTCAGGAAAGATGTGAACACAGTGAAGATGATAGGAAAGTTTAGTAGAAAAGAAATATGGCAGAAAAACACATGCATGGGCATGCTACAGAAAAGGCAGCTGCTCAGCCCTTCTTGTACTATCCTCTTCTTACAGAGACTGGCCTTGAGTTAAACAGGGAGAACAGGAGTCCTTGAAGACAGCTTTCTCATTGGAAGGTCTTCTGTTTTCCATAAGGCATTGATTTACTGCCCTGTCCTTATTTCCTTGTATTTCTGTCTTTCTTAATTCTTCATTCTTTTGTTGCTCCCTCTCCCGCTTCATTGTCAAGCAGGTTTTGGTTAATCAGTTCATCCAACCATCAGCAAGCTGAGCAGTCCTCATTTCCCTGATTGGCTGCTTGTTTCCTGACCTGTATCATCTATGTATTTGAGGGAGGAGAGTTGGGCATTCTTAGTCTCTCCAAATTGCCACGCTTGTCCCTTGCCGAGTCTACACCATTGCTTGAGCAGTGAATATAAAAAATTGATGTTGTTCATTAAAGGCTGATACAATACAATGTCTTCCCAGTGCCCCACTCCAAGAGATTTATTTAGCTAGAAGACTCTAGATGTTAGATGGTCTATACCTGAGACAGTTGGACAAAGAGTGGACACGGAGTCCCAGGGTAGATGCTAACTTCCATTTGGAAAGACATAAGTTCTAAAGAAAGCAATCAATTCGTATGACATATTTTAAGTCAATAAAATTTTCTGCCCAAGGACATACAGTTATCAATGAGGACAGAGTAAAAGAGGGGGGTGTTATGAGGGATCAGAAAAAGGGAGGAGGCAAACACAGGAGTGAAGAAAGGAGAAGAGCTCCATTTCAGAAAATACCACATGGCAAGGAGACCACATGGGGGCTGCCCAGCCTGAGTGAGAGGCGGAGCTGCCATCGCGGCCCTCCTGCCGGGACCCACGAGGCTGAGCATCCATCTGCTCCTCTGATTAATTGTCCTTGAAGAAGCATTGCTTCTCAGTGGGAAGATAGTAGAAGATGAAGGGAAAGAAGGGATTTTGAGAAATGGTAAGGGTAGCAGTTCGTCAAACTCAAGTGGAATGGGGGAGAAATGCAGGGGTTGGCCTATGTGTTATGAAGAGGGAGCTACAAGTTCGATTTTCTTTTTCCCTCCCTGGAGACTTCGGATGCACTGCAGGACGCCTCGACCCCGTTCAATGTGGGGAAGCCCCGCCTTGGAGATGAGAATGTGACAAGAGAAGTTGCTGAGCTCTTCGTGTGTGTCAAGTGTGCCGTTTGTTTCGTCTCACTTGATCTTGAAAACAGCACTGGGATGTACGTCCTGTGCATTTTGTGTCACGAGAGAAAATCTGAGGAAGAGAAATTTGGTTTTCATGGGAGATGGCAGCCCCTGAAGTTGAAACATGCCTCTCCTTATGGCAGGGTCACCAAGACCCTCCAGAGGAAAAACATCCCTTAGAAAAGTGGAATGCATGCTTTCGTCTACAGGAGAAATGCATACTATAATTGTTTTGTGTGTGTGTGTGTGTGTGTGTGTGTGTGTGTGTACAGATGAAGTTTTGTGAAATGACTCAAGACAACTTTGGGGGTCACACTCAAGTAGAGAGTCAGAGAAGTACAGATAGAACAGTGGAAGACCACTTGTGCAAAACAGATCCAATTACTCCCAGAGAGATGACGAACAAATCCTGCAAACAGCCCGGGGGTGGGAGAGAGCCCTGAGTGGAGGCAGCGTGCAAGGAAGGGGTCTGAAGGGGCTCAGCACGGAAGCTGGCCATCTTGGAGAAAGCTGCCCAGCTGGGAGAGTGGTGGCAGCTTTGCAGTAGAAAGCCTGGCAGTGAAGCCAAGGAGGCAGCACATGGTAACCATGTCGAGTCCTACAGAAGGAGGAAGTCACACAATCAACAACCCTATCCTCAACCGAGACCAGCAGTGAAAATGGCCTTCACCACACTAAAAAAGGACTTTCAAGGATGAAATCTAGTAAGCCATCCACGATTGCTAGTCTAACTTTGTCTCTTGAGATAGGTCTTGCACTCTCCTTATGGCCCAACTTGGCCAATAACTAACTCATGATTCTCCTGCTTCAGCTTCCCAATTGCTGGGATTCCAGACATAGGCCAATGCATCAGGCTTTGGGGAAGGTGAGGTAATGCATTTTGAACCACAGAAAATAAGACAAAGTATACATAGAAAGAAAAAAATATAACATGGGAATTGATTAAAATGGCTTCCCTGTCCCATACTCTCCCCAAAAGAACATGGGGCAACTCAAAACCCAGTTTCTACCCATGGGATATAACTATCTGTGAGAAAGCTCATGAAGCTTATGAAAGGCACCTCAAGGTAGTGTAAGAACTTGGAAATCTGAAAAACAGGAAATTGGGAAATGCCGCACTCCTCAGGGTAGCTATGGTCAACAGTCTCCCGAACACTCTCTACAGTCGGGAGAGAGTTCCAGAAGGTCTGTGGATGGGCAAGATAGTGTCACCTAATGTCTCTCATTTTGATGTCATCCTACATGTATTTATTGAGCAGCTGCCAGATATACAGCACACTGCCTTGTAATGATTGCACAAAATTGTGTCTGTGCCCTGGAGGAGGTACACAGAAGTCAACTTATACTTGAACTTCCAATGCAGACCTGCCCAAAGCAACAAATGATTGTCACATATAGTCCAGTCCTCATGATGCTTTTCTTGCTGGCATCTAACTGCACTGCAATTCCTTCTGGGTTTGGTAGGATTGATTAATCCAAAAGGTCTAGCTCAAAACCCGTTCTTTGGCTGAGAATATCATCAGAGCACCGCCAGATGAAATACAGGTCTCTTTGTTACCTTTGGATGTCAAGAAAACAAAGCAAACTTTTTTTCCCCCAACATATGTCCCATATACTATATGGGACACACATGAAAATGAAAATTTCTTTTTATCTGAAATTGAAATATGACTGGGTGTCCTGCAATCCGTCATTCAGGCAAGCCACTATCCTGCAGGCCACGGGGCCTCTCAGGAGTCTCAGTAGGGTGGCCACAATCTGCACCACATGTACACTAGAAAGAAGGAGCTCCCAGGCCTCTAGGGAAGATTGCCAACAAAGGGGGTCTGTGATGGCCTTAAGGCATGGGTGGGACTGTGGACGGGCAGAAGGAAGCCATTTCAAGAAGGGGGGAGTGGAAGCAGCCTAAGCCAAGAGCCTGCAGTTGGAATGATGGGATGGGCTGCAAGGGCCGATGAGAGCAAAGTGGACCAGGCCCTCCTTGTCTTCTGCACAGAAGGGAGCCCTCTGTCCACCTCAGTTGTGTTCCATTGTGTTCCACACAATGGCAATAGCTTGATCACCCCTTATCACCAGAGCACCTAAGAGGTACAAATCATGATGGGCATCCATGTAGCCCAATAATGACTCCAGCCCCCTAATAGCAGAAACACCCAGTTAACCTTTGTGAGCCACAGGAGAGTCTGTAGCCACGTGTGAGGCTAAGGCAGTGGATGTCAGGATAGCCTCGTGCCCTGGAGGACTTCACGAGTCGCACGATGGCGAGGTGCCACTTGCAGAACTGGTGGTGTGCGGGATATTGCGGGATTGAGTTCTCAAGCGAGGCTGCCTCTGCTGCTGCACGGCTGCCACTTGAGAACAGCACTAAGCCGAAAGCGATGAGGCGTGGGTCCCGGGAGGGAGCTGGGTGTGGGGCGGGGCCTGAGTTCTCTTTGTACACAAGCTCTCCTGCAGTACAGCTGGGGCACACTGTATTGTCAAGTTCCAAAGAAGGGCTTTTCAAGCCTGGTGTCACTTCAGAATCCCAACGGGAGCTTGAAAGATTCGCAGCAATTCAGCTGCAATCCTGAACGGTTCAATCAGGATTTCTCGGGAGGGACTCAGACATTGGGATTTTTTTTTTTTTTTAATCCGTGGGATTCAATGTGGAGGGAAAGGGGATGTTTTTACTGCTAGCTCTTCTTGAGTGACAGATACACATTTCTGGTTCCATGAATAAAGCCAATGCTTTTTAAATCTCCCGCTACCCAAAAAAGAGCTCTGACTTGTGTAGCTCACAGATTGAGATGCTGCAGAATGACTGAAAAAAGAACACCTGATGTAGCTTTTCTCAACAGTTACATGTTGGAAAGTAATAGGGTTTTATCATAAATTATGCACAAACATTTAGAGTATGTAAAAAAAATGAGAATTCATTCTAGTGCTTAGCCTAGTACCAAACACACGAGTGCTTACTAAGTTGTTTAAATACTATGGCATCATGAGGACAGTCCAGCTACCCATTTGATGCATTATTCATGGGATATTCCCACCACGGATGCCTGGTCCACACCTAAACTGTGGACAGCCTTGGATGTCAGGCATTTTTTTTCTTCTATTGAGCTTTTGTCTTATTTCTTCTAGTTTCCACTCACCAAACCTGGCTAAGCCCTTTAAGATTGCTATAGAACAGTTCTCACCATCCTCTTGAATAAGAATCATTTAAACATTGAAAGCCAGCCTTCTCTTGTTCTGTTATGGGTTAACCATCCTCAGTGCATACACTTTCCATATTCCTTCCATTTCATCATTCACACACGTTGATCCTCGTGGATGCTTCTGTTGCAGGCTTGTTTCTGAACATGCCAATGCTCACCTTCGTACTCACTTTCGTCTAATTGGTGACAAGAGCAGCGACTTTCACATAGCCTGGAATGACACCTGTGTTTCTTTTCTTTTCTTTATTTTTGCCAGTCCAGGGGCTTGGACTCAAGGCCTGAGCACTGTCCCTGGCTTCTTTTTGCTCAAGGCTAGCACTCTGCCACTTGAGCCACAGCGCCACCTGTGGCAGTTTTCTGTATATGTGGTGCTGGGGAATTGAACCCAGGGCTTCATGTATAAAAGGCAAGCATTCTACCACTAGGCCATAGTCCCAGCCCACGACACCTGTGTTTCTATGGCTGTACCTTTCTGTTGGTTTCCATTGAGATTGCTGTAGATTAAAAGTTGAAGGCTTGCTTTCTTATGTATGTATCTTAAGGTCCTAGTTGATCTCATAACATTTTGTTTTTAAACACTGACCTGTAAGAATTATACACACTTCAATGTTAGGTTGTTAAATTTGTCCCATTACTTTGCCTGATGAGTTTTTTTTTTAACCAAAAACTGATTGTCATTTAATAATTATCTCCCAGCTTCATGACCTACCCATTTTTCACAAACTCTCCTTCTGTAGCTCCCATCAAGTTATTAATTAAAATTTCGAACAGATGGGGCCAAAGGCAAGCTCTGCAGAAGGACAGTAGACATGCTCTTCCAAGATGATGTGCATCCTTTAATTAGCGCTGTTCAAGTGGCTGCACACCCGCCAACGGCACCGACGTCCAGATCATCCGTCTCTACTTTACCCAGGCACATTTCAGGAACCACCACCTTTAGTCTCTCATGAAGGCTCAGGTGCTTCATGTCCTGCATTTTTCTTATCAGTCTCACCAAGTAGAAAAGGGAATCTGTAATGGTTTCTTCTTGGAAATCTACACCACACTGACTTCCAGTAATTGTTGCTTTTCTTCTTATCCACTCTGAGAACCTGTCATGAATAAAGATCAAGCTCACTGGCCTATAGTAAACTCATGCTCTTCTTTTAGGTCTGTGTCTCTGCCATTTCCTATGCTTATCATTGTCAAGAAAGAGAACTACATTGGGCTTAGCGTTGGACAACTTACAAAGGTATTGGAAGGCCATTACTGATCTCACACACAGGTGCAAGCTGACCTTCGCACCATTTTGAACCTCTCTAGATCTTCTATACAAAGGTCTCCTTTGTCTAAAGCCAAACATCCTTACAAGATGTCTTGTAAGAAACTTTTAACTTTGGCCTGCGTCAGCCTTAATTCCTCACTAATAAGTGGTGCAACATCTACAGTTTAAAGCTATAAGTAGAGTCACACTCTTGTCAAACATTGGACTACATCTTCAAGACTGCTGGAATACGTGTTTTCTGGAATTGCAATCCCACTAGCTCCAAAGTCATTTTCTTTGTTCCCAACTGGATTTTTATTCTCTGTTGACAAAACTTTGCAATAACACTTGACAGTGATCTTCCTCATTGGTGAATTGCTATTGACTAGAATGAATCCAGACCTGAGACGAAAGAGTTTTTAGTTGCTTCCTTATATATAATATCTTAATTAGCTCTGGGTTTTAGTTTTCTCTGATGAGTGTACATCTTTAAATATGATTGCATAGTCTCTCTGGTTCTGTTATTAGTTGTGGAATGCAGTGTAAAATACACAAAACTGTCTCTGGAGGACAGGCAACTGGGCAGTGAAGGATGTACATTCCATGTATGGACGGTGTTGATGAAGGCCCAACCATGATGGTGTTAGCAACTCCACCCTACAATGCTGTTATTTCTTTGAGCTATTTTATACATCATAGCCATTTTGGTGTCACCAGGGAAGCATTTCTAGTTATTTATGTTCAAGAGCGTTCATTTCAAAACCACTCCTTCTTCTCCCCATTCAAACATAACACAACCTTTACAATAGGAGTTTTGCGTGGAATTTTATTTTATTTTTGTTTCCTAAGTCACCAGAGCTTGATTTTAACATTAGGTTTCCTGAAGAGAATACAAAGGTACACATGAGCTTTAATAGAGCAGTGATTTGGAGCTTAGCATTTGGAATTTAGAACGGTGACTAACCCATGGTCCCTTGCCTTTTACGAGAAGTAAACTAGAATGCAAGTGAGTCTTGAAACTATCTCAACAAGTTCACCTGTTCCTTCCTACTCAAAGCCCCCACCAAGACAATAGGCCTCAAGTCTCTGCTGACATCTTTTTGTAAATACAGGTTTTCACAGAAGTTTGTGCTGCTGATTGTTGCTTTCTCACCAGTCAATGACCTAAGGCCAAGTCTTTCAGCTGTGTCTCTTCCTATGGATGGGGCAGAGTGCTGGACGACTTACTTTTAAAGCTATTATTCTAGTTGCTTAAATAAACAAATACAAACATTCCTCCAAATGGTTGAAATTTGTTGGATTTATTTCTAAGTTTGTACATTTACATATACCATATACATATTTTAAATCCTTCACTATTTTGCATGATGTCTATTACATAAAAGCCATTTTTAAATGCAGTAACTTTTGTTGTTGGAAAACAACAAAATACGCCCCCCCCCCGACTTATAAAAACACAGTAACAGTGATATTCATGAACATTTACACAATAGAGAAATGTACTATTAGAGATCACAGCCTCTTTACATGTCAGGTGACCCATTTGTCTACAAGATTTAGGTTTATTTTAATAACAGTGAAATAGGGTACGGTTTATATACAACTATTTTAATAAAAATAAAGTAATTGTAAAATGTAAACTTAATTTTCAAAATAGCATTTAAACACTTTAACAATATCCACATAAATTACTGTCCCATCCAAAATATGACCACCAGAAATGCCAGTTTCTGAGTTGGCATTTCTTAAAATCTGGTGGGGGATTATGAGGAACAGGTTTCCAGTACATGATACGGTACCACTAGCTTACCCACGTCTGCTAATGCTGACAGTTTGGCCACTAAAAAGGAGTAGGCTGCTATTTTGTCACTAATTACTTTCACAATTTGCAGGGGACAGATGGCACCAGGATTGCAACAAAACCGAAATGACTGGTGGAGAAAACTTTGAAGATAAAGGAATGTTTTACACTGCCAATTAGTTTGAGCCACAGTGCACATAATTCAGTGAATAGGGTGGGAAAGTTACCATCTTGTCCTACAGTAAAAATACAATGTAGGACCCTGCTGAGAGTCCCACAGAAAACAAGGCTGACAACAGTGGTTCTCCACTTGGGTTAAGCTTCTGTTTTAGAAATGCATTCCTAAAACTTGAGGTAGAAGAGAATGCAGGCAAGACCTATCGGCCTTGACCCAACAGCCTCATCTGAACAGAGAAGAATTGCTGAGCAAGCTTAGTATTCTTTTATTCATGGAAATGAAGTATTTCCATTTCCAAACATCTAGGGGCAAAGGCAAAGATACCATCCAACCCTGGTTAAGAGTTCAACAGACCAGATGGTTTCTTGAAAGTGCAAAACTGGTGGTCTTAGTTTCAGGCCGAGAAAAAAAGAAAAGAAAAGAAAAGAAAAGAAAAGAAAAGAAAAGAAAAGAAAAGCAGGTTCCTCGTTCCCTTTGTCATGGGCCACCCGGAGTGACTCGGGCCCTTTCAGAGTTGGTATCTTGCCTCATCAGGGTCAGGCCCTGGCAACAGGTGGATTCCTAAAGCATGTGGAATCCAGGCTGCTCAGCAGAAGCCAAGTGGAGTGGAAGGCCGGGGAAGAGGCTCTGGAAAGGGACAGTCCCCACCTCTGCCGTGCTCTGGGGTTCAGAGCTCTGGGCAGTGAGCCTCACACCTAGGGTGTGGTCCTTCCTGGAGCCTTGTGGCTGGGACTCTCCTACCACCTACGCAGACTCTGAAGGGGAAACAGGTGAAACTCCAAAATTTTCTCCACTCACCAACATTTTCAGGAATTGTAGCTAAGGTGCTTATTTTTTTACAACACTGTAAGAATGAGAACTGAGTTCTCCACCTTGAAAAGAGAAATAAATGTTTTAGCTAGGGTCCTCTCCTACCCCACCCCCTGCTCAGTTTCCAAATTCCATCCCCATGATCCAGGCTGATGGGAAAGTGCTCAACTGTTCAGCAGGCGCTCTCTCCCCTGCACAGCTCAAAGGGAGGGGTGACAACCCCTACCTAGCGCTCCTACGGTAAGTGCTGCGTGGCTTCTCCAGCTGCACTCCTTTCTAAAAGGAGTGACCTACAGAACAAGCAGCTTTGCCTCTCGAGAGCATGGTGCACACTGGCGATCTGGAACCTCATCTGTCCTGTGGACGGTCAACACGAAAGCCTTCAAGATGGTGGTAGTCTGCCAGGAAGGATGTGGCCCACATTACCTGACTGCTTTGGTACGAATGTGATGCTTCTCAAAGTCAGACTCTACAGCCCAAGGAAATCCCTCCTTGTCCTGGGAAAGCATTTGCGAGTTAGTGTCCACCTTCTGTGTGTATATCACCTTTCTAGAATACTCTGGTCCGTTGTGTCTTAAGTTCATATGTTTGTATAACTTAAAACATCCACCGTGTGTGTGCATGTATGCAAGCAATCGTACGTGGATGAGGTTCCAAATGTATCATGCACCCTCTTACACAACTAAGGGAATGGTAAACTGGTCTGAGTATCTTAAGAATAGGATGAACATATACATGGTGAGGCCAAATGGAGGGGAGAGAGCTCACCGCCTCCACTTCAATTTGGTCAAATCATTCTTAGAGCTTTCTAAACATATCTGAATGGCATAAAAACCAATGTGTATAAATATTCTCAATAGAGTGGATATTGTTCTGTCAAATGGTTACTTGGCTTTACAATCTCCATGGCTTTCTATTAAGGTCCAAACATTTCAAATAACTGAGACTCGAAATAAAACTTCTTTCTACCACTCCTTTGTTGTATGATTTTGAATCCAATGGCTATTTTCTGTAAACTACTAATCATTCTTAGAAGGAAATACTCTTGCAGAACTAAGACTCTGCTGATCAGTCGCAAAGCCAGTCCATTGCACGTCAAGAACAAATTATGAAATCTATATGCAAAAATAGTTTGTAGAGTCAATAAACAATAACAACAACAACAACAACAAGACCCAAATGTAATTAACTATCAACACACTACTGCAGCTGGAGCTGAAGGTTTGTTTCCTACTCCACAGCTCCAATGATCGGAATCAGGTACAAAGACGTGAGCAGCGTGTTGAAACAAAAGACAATGCACTCAGCCCCTCACTCAAACACACTCAGTCACTGCTTTAAATACACCAAACATGCTGGTTAATAAAATTTCAGTTTCTAGTTACTTATTTACACTCTATATTATATGCAATAAGGTCAAACAACTAAGGCCAGTGGCTCTTCTTTGGGGAGAGGCAGGAAAAAGAGACCTAAGTATAAAAATATTAAATAAAGTTTAAACCTGGTCCTAAAGTCCTTTTTACCTGTGATACTAGCTACTAATTTGTGCAACTGCAAACCTGGAATACAGTACCCAATCTTGGGATGCCCTGATATACTTCAGCATTTATGATACTCCTTTAACGCAAAAAGAAGGTAAGTATACAGCTCCAGGAGAGTGGTTTGTTTCATCTACTGTTAAATATACATAGGTACACACTGGGTACTTACTTATTTCTTCAGAAAGCTATGTATTTTTTTTCCTGGACTAATTACAACAATAAAGAACGTGTGCTCTAAAGCATCACATTTTGTAATAAGCCCCAAATTGTCAGTTCAACTTTATGTTTAAGTGCTTTTAATACTAAAGTTTCTAAGAGTGCACACAGGCTGGTTTCCCCTTTGCCTTTTCTGTTTCCCAAGTGACAATGCGCTACCTCCTTGGCACTGCATATTGTACATCTCAATAGTTTCACAAAGTTAGTTCAAAGTCATTTTCCCTGGTGATTCAAAGCTCACAGATAGAAGGATTTTTCTAGCATAAAGTCTTACTAAAATTTTTAATCAAAGTATCACTTGGATTTAAGGTTAAGAAAGCAATACCACTCTATGTGTTCTCAATTGCACTGTACAATCAGTCCTATGAGGTTTTTACTTGCTTTTTTCATATCACACTGGTTGATCAGGACACAAATATTTTCAATGTACATATACTGATACCATCTATACATTGATTCATATACACGCAACTATAAATACCCACATACACAACAACACTGGCAGGTGACAGAAAGCATTTTTTTTGACATTTGACATTACTATCTACACAGATATTCTTCAAAAGCCTGCAATACAACAGATACACATACATCACAAAGGATGCACCAAGGAAACCTAAGGGAACCTACTATCTACACAGTTAACTTTCCTCACTGCTGCATTTAAGTTAGAAAACCAACATGCAGATTCAAGTATTTCTTGACATTCTCTCTTTGAAGACTTCATGCAAAGAGCCTGTTACTGGCACTCAGCAGGGGCTGCCTGCTTGGGTTCTAGATGCTGCCGGGCACAAAGGGAGGAGGACTTTGGACTGCAATCCTCCTTTTAAGGGAGAGTGATGGAAAAGGAGCATGAGAGAAATGGTGACAGAGTACCTCTCTATCATCCTCAGGAAATTACAAGATGATGTCCTGCGACGAAGTCCTCTGGATGACCCGATGACGTAGGATGTCAGAAGACAGGGGGACAAAGTCAACAGCCTGGCTTCGGCTGACAGGAGGCCCAGCATGTCATCTGCCTATCAAACTGACTCACGCTATCTGCGTTGCTTAGGACAGAGGCACTGAAACAAATGCAGATCCCATTTAAAGCCAAGGTGCACTGCCATTCCTGAATTTCTCTACTTAAAGCCAAGGGAGAGCTTTTCAACTGGGAAGAAATCTGTCATTCAGCAGGTATCATTCACAGCTGAACATCACAGAACATGGCTACTGACCTGCTGAAAAACTCAACTGAACCCACAGCAGCTAAACTAAAGAGATGTGGACCTACAAAGCAAAGAAACCTGCTATCAACTGAGGCTGAAGTAGGCTTAAACGAAGAGTCCAAGGAACCCTGCCAAACAACTCACATTCCAGTGCCAACTGACCACATCTACAAGGTCTTGACAAGAACACAATGGAGACACTGCACCTCAGAACAGAGTGGGTCTTGCCGTTTCTCAGAACACAACTCTGGCTCTTCACTTGATAGAGGAGGGGCCTGTGTAACCATGCTCAGGTAGCGAATGGCCTCTTTCTCTTCAGGTTATATAACTTCTCCCTCAGCTTCAGAAGCACCATGCTTGCCCTTAGAACGAAACCCAAACCTAGCTGAGCTTTGGAAAGCCAGCCAGCTTTTCCTGTTCCAAAATTAGTGTTTTCATGTCACTTCTGACTAGGAAGCAGTCCTTGTCTTCTGGCAACAGTGGGAGAACCAAGAGAACTCAGAACCAGCACGTGACTGCTACATGAGAAAATATTGCCTTTTCCCTTTACCGACAGGCAACTGAAAAAATTGTATTTTTATCAGAGGATACTCCCACATGTTGGTCTGACTGAGATGAATTAAAATGTAATACCTGGCTCATTAAACATTGGCAAAAGTTAGGTAACTGATATTTATGAAAGGACATTGCACATTGCACATTATCTGTGGTCTATCAATCAAGAGGGACTTCGTATGTCAGTAACAATTATGATTGACAGCTTCCTATAAAAGCCCACCAAATGAAGTGGGGCTAAGTTTGCAGACAGATTTTATACTTGGGCCACTTTAGTGATCAATTCTGCAACAAGACTATCAACAAGGTCTTTTGATGACATAATATTTTGTACACTAAAAATTATTACTAAGGATATTTATACAAAGAAAACGAATGGATAGAAGCTCAGAGCTCCCAAGCCATGAAGTAGGGGAGAAGAGCAGGTGGAGAGGGGATTGGTAGAGTACCTTCTATAGAAAAGAGGGGGAAGAGACTCCCTGTACCATGAATCGGGCAACAAGCTTGGAGAAGCAGTGAGGGGATCCCGTTTCACTTCTTCTGACTACTATAGATGATCACTAAGAATAGTGGTTGGCTACGCACCAGACTCTCAGAATCTAGTCAGATCAGAAGCTGTTCGCTCCCATAGGATAATCTCTTGGCCTGCTACATGTACTGACAGCAGACAGCATCCTTCCAGACACCCCGGGGAGGAGATGTTTCTAGCCCAGCCTCTGAAGAAAAACAACACTACACTAGGGCAGCTGAGATCCGGGCTCACAAAACAACATTGACTTCGTTTTTTAAAAAGATAAATGATGTGGACAAGGTATTGTGCAGGTTTGAAAGTGCCCTTGTCACCTGATTATCTATGAGCATGTTCAAATGTCCCCAGAGCCAACCCCAGTGAGTCTTGTGACAAGAGCAGTGCCACAGTGCTGATGATGGCGAGCAATGCTGTAGCAAGGTACCATTCTGGTGTATATTATATATTTTTAAGTCAACAAATACAAACATCCTATATACATAGACACAGAGGAGGACAAACACACCCAAACATGTCAATTGTACTGAGGTGCTGATGCCCGCACAACAGCGTCTGGGAACCTCTCTCCCTTCCGCTGTGCAAACATTTAGGCAGAACACAGATGGTAGCAGTTCAGCTTCTGGGAAGAAAAGCCACTTGCTTGTTGGAATCTTAGATTCACAAGAAGCTACCAAAATGATTTAGGTACTTAGATCACTTTGGATATTGCCGTATTTGTTTCAGGTGGTAGAACATACAATTAGTCATTGCCTTTATTCAAACACAATCGAGATTTGAGGAAGTTTTTCAAAGATTTGGCGAAATACCACATAGCAAGGATCTACATATTAGAGAAAGGCTCTTCTTCCTTGGGCACCAATACAGACGTGTATATAGTTACAAAAGTAAACATTAATAAATAAGTGCTAGTATACCCTAATAGTGTCACTAAAACTACCATGATTCTTTAGCAGGCTTTCCCTAATCCACTGGGACCATTCATTCATGCACAGCAGCTAATGCTTTGGTCATAGTACCTTCAACTAGTAAACTAAGTAAAAGTAGAGAAAATTTCTATGGGAAGAAACAAAGATTTAAATAATCCCATTAGTCTTGAAGTTGTGTTATTTGAGAAGATGACAGCTTTAGACAAAACAGAATTTTGAGGTTGGAAACCCCAAAGTTAGAAGTCAAGGGGCTCAATGTTCATTTCCTTCTCTTCCTATGTCAGAGAGTATGTATTCTGTTATTACCCTGGACTTCAAAGGGACTATCACCAGAGAAAGCTTGTGACTGGGAGGTGAATAGTACTATTTTGAATACACAGAAAGAAATGATTAAAATAGACAGCATTTTTAGGAAGAAGTTAACAGTGACAGAGTGAAGTGGCTACTGAAGAGAGGGAGATAAGAATAGACTAGTAAATTGTCTATTACACTGGCAGAAGTCTCCCTTTCCTAACCACAATCCAGTCAGATATTACTTTCAGATTTAGTCTAAGGAATCAATACCCATTGCTGAAGAACTGAAACTGCTATTTACTCTCTAATTCTGTCTTGACTTTAGGAAAGAACAAAAGGAATTCCATTTTCAATACTAGTTTGTTTCAATCGAGAGATGACCCCATACCTATACGTGTGTGTAGAGCAAAAAAGCAACTGTTCCTGAATGGAAAATTACGACTGATAGAGATGATTCTGGTTTCCTAGTCTAGACCCGGTGAGCATGAAGTAACAATTGCTTATAGACCAAACTCATATCTACTGCTGTAGCTTGCCAAGAGTAGATTATTGCCTCTACCCTTTAGAAAGCAAAGTTAACTCAATAGCAATTTAACCTTGGACTTCAAAGGCAAAATGATTCCACTTCTTCTATCCCTTACTTGCTGGAATGGAATCCATACCTTCAGCAAGCACATGTGCTTCCAAAAGTTCTCTAGTCCTGCGATCTTCATACTCCCTGTGCCCTGCTTCCAGCAGGCCTGAACTCAACAATTCCTGCTAAGATGCGCATAGAGCTGCATCCCATCAGAACACCTTGACCCCAGCACTGTCATTCTTACTTGAGCATCTGTCAGTACTCAATTTCACCTCTGTGACTGGGTGAGAGTTCACATATAAAGACATGAATTCTGGCTAGAATAGACTAAACCACAATGTTTCTCCAGTTAAGTGTTTCACAAAGGATTGAATTTTTTCAATCTTAAAAAAAAAAAAGTAGACCAGTTGATTGAGAAAACATAAAACAACTGAGCAGAGTACAAAGAAAACAAAATCAAAGGAGAAGGGATCCGTAATTCTGGAATCACGATCCTCCGGCTCCTCACATACACAGAAAGGTGCATTAGTTACTGAGTTGCAAAAGTCATCAAAGCATAGAAATCAAGAGCAAAGACAATCTATACAGAAACTAACAAAAACTACAAATAGAAAAAGTTACTAATGCACCATTTAGTCACAGAATTTTTTTTTAAATATATTCACGGATTACCAGAAAGATCTTGAAAAACCCTATTTTGCTCCATGACCAGCACTTCCTGGCCGCAGATGGATTTTAGGTAACTTTTTGCTTAATGCTTGGTGTTTCCGGTCGGTGGTCCTTCCTCTCTGACACATTACGCTTGACCTTGGCGGTGATTGGAGAAGAATCTGGGTTCAGCGAAGGGCTTGAATGTGACTTCTTCAGTCCTGCAGTCTCACTTTCCTCGTTACTCAGGAGCTGCTTGCCTCCGTCTTTCAGAATGTTGACATACATTTCATAACGAGTTTTCTGAAGGCAAAGGCAGAGAAGAATGGCAGTCAGGACACTGTTCATAAGTGTATGGTGAGGCTGCACACCTAGTGTGTTAACCACGTGGGGAACATAAACTGAGTTCATGAGGGGCAGACCGACAGATGCATTTGTTCAGATATGAAACTAAGCTAGCACTGCAGTTACCATTTCTGCTGGATTCTGACAGAGATCCATTATTTTTTAATGTTGAGCAAGATTCATATATATATCACATTTTCTCCTTCCCTCCTTTCCCCCCCACTTCCCTCCCTCCATAGCTGGACTATTAGGCTGATTTTATGGCCAGACTATACATGAGTCATAAATGTCTCTCTAACAGATTTCAGTTCTTTTGGACATATACCCAGAAGGGAGAGTGCTAGGTTCTATTTCTAGGTTTTCTGGGAATCTCCATATAGTTTGCCACCAACAGTATAAAAGAATTCTCCATTCTTTAATCTTCAGCAGCATCTTAACCTTTTTGTCTTTTAAGAGCCATTCTAACTGTAGTGAGATATCTCATTGCTGTTTCAATTTGCATGCCCATTGATGGCTAGTGATGCCGAACATTTGTTTATCATTTGCTCCTTTCGTTCTCTCCTGTGTCTCATCCCCTAGCTCTACCTCTCCCTTCCTTTCCCTGCAGACTGCCCATTTTATAATCAGGTTCTTTCTTTCTTTTTCTTTATGCTGGCATACAGTCTAAACACTAGTCTCTTATGACATGAGTGATTTGCAAATATTTTCTCTCATCCTGTAAGCTGTTTTTTCATTCTGTTGATCATTTCCTTTGCTGTACAGAGCTTTTAGTTTGCAATCTCATTTGTTAACTTTTGCTTTTGTTGACTGTGCTTATGGGAGCCATACCCAAAAAAATCTCTGTTCAGACCAATGCACTGAAGGGTTTTCCTTAACTTAGTAAATCACTCTTTACAGGTCTAATGCACCAGAAACCAAAACATCTGTTTGATGTTAAACAGACAACACTGACCAAAGAACTTTATAAATACTAAGACAGACACTGATACTGTTTGCTGTTTTACTAACAGCCTCTTCCTCCATGATAAAGGAATGGCATTTTATTTTATTTTTGTAAATTATGTCAGGACCCAGCTTAACAGACATGGTGACCCTTGTTCCCTGTGTGTCCTTGCTTTGGTAACTGACATGTAAGTAGAAGTCAGGCCACTTCTGTGAAAACCGTTTTGATTTCCTAATTACAGGTACTAAATAAAATGTCTGGAGCCATGGTAGGAATTTTGGAACCATGGAATAAACTTAAAAAGAAACAAGCCAATGTACTCCCTCAAAACAGATTAGAAATTTAGAAAGACTGTACAAACTTAATGGTAGCATTTAACAGCCAGCAAACCACCCACTCACATTTTTCTTAAGTGAGATGCAAGAGTGTTTCTGCTGCTTAAACATTTGGTCAAGTTTCTAACGACTTTCAGCCATAATCATTCCTAATTAATAATCAGCTCTCAGTTTGGTCTCAATAACAATTATAAAAAAATTCTAACTGAGTTGCATATGTATCTCCTGTCAATTTTCTTAGGAAAAATTACCTGATTAATAAGTTTTCACGTGGCATAGCTTTGTTTTTCTGGATATTCGATGAATTGTTTATGGGCACTAATTTACCATTGGGCACAGTGAGGTAACAAAGTAAATATGAAATCAAACACTATTATTTTCATGGATAGTTTTACACCATTTACTTAATCTCTATGGCTGGAGTGTAATTCTTAGTCCCTCCCTGTAAGCTTGCCACATACAGGCTATCTATGAGCTTCTAAGAGATTCTAGGAGTTAATAAAAAGATGGGAGTTCTTTATCAGTTTAAAGTCCTAGATAATGATCCATTATTCTACAATTGAGAGTGTGATAAATTTTAAATCATGAGAAGAAAATCTGAAATGAAAACTTTTCTCTTTGGCTCTACCTTTGACAAGCCAGCCTTCTCAGAATATATTCAAAATCACACCATTTCTCATTGCTTCTACCACTTCTCTACAAAACTGAGCACAATGATCTCATTCCTGCATTACTGCAACTAACTATTCTCTTTGCTTCTCTCTCTGCCTCTGCCCCACAGGGACATTTTTTCTCAAAACAGCATTCTGATAAAGTGCAAGACTAAGTCTCCTCTCTGACCAAAATATCCTTCTCTTTAAGATTTTCTTCTCATCTTTTAGCTCTTAAAATATTTATTCCTACATTGTATCAGCCTGACCATTCTTAACGTATAATTTACATGTAATGTATCATGATCACAATTTGTCTCTGGATATACTTGGATACTAACCTAAGATTCTCAAGCCCTCTGAGCCAGAGAATATTAGTTTTATATGTATTAATACTGGTAGGAGAGTTCTACAGGCCCTCCATACATTTTTAATCATGTTAATGCACTACACTTTTGCTTAGATAATGATTCTAAACAAGTGGTAGAAAAGAGACCATGTAGAGAAGGATAAATGAAACAACAAAAGGAGTGGGTATCTTTTTTGATTTAGTATCAGGCCACAAAGCCATCACTACATAACAGTTTACACAGTCCTAGATAGGGCATACATATTAAGCCTAAGATGAACTGGTTAAACATGAATCCATAAGAAGCATGGTGGTGGCGAAAAGATAGTCTTGTGGCAAGACAGCCTATTGTTGACAATGCCTCTAACTAATGAAAATGGCCTCAATTCACTCTCATAACTCCCTACTTTGCCTTCATCAGGTGTCTGTCTCAAGTGTGTGTCTTTCATTAAAAAGGGCAGAGGGAGTTTGTGAAAAAGAAGGAATGGCTCAGGGACAGTTTCCTACCTTTGGTGATCTTATTAAAGATTCTTGGTAGCTGCCAATTCATTGTCAGATCAATTTTAAGTAATTTCAACTGTGCATTCAGTTCCCTTCCTCGGGAATACTGCATCAGCACAAATGGCTTTCTAGTAGTCCAAATTCATGATATAATTACACTATCAGAAAAACAACTTGAGATGGGATTTTTACCAAATACAAAAGCAGTGGCTACTCTTTGCTAATAAATATCTGAGTACTGTTCTCTTGGATGTTGCCCAGCTAGTAAGCTCCCTCTGTTAATTTCTTTCCTAACATTAACTATTTTCATGAAGTTTTTTATGACAACCAAGAACCAAGGGCAAGCAGATGCCTTCTTTTTCTATTACAATACTTTCATCAGTTTGTCACCTCCTTCAAACTATTTTTTTTGGGGGTGTGGGGGATATATTTATTGAGCTTACCTTCAATACTTTGTAAAAATCCTGCTCAAATACATAGAAAAAAATCTCTTTTCTCTAGTAGCAATGCCTTCAGGGATAAATGAAAAAATATTGTGTCTAGGCTATGTAAGCTGCTAGATGGGTTGAATGTCAATTGCTTGCGGAAAAAGTCACAGCTATTGATATTCTTGGAGAAGATGATTAATCACATCCCCATGTAAGCTTACATGAACTTGACAGTTTCTTTCCTATTGAGCACTGTATACGATTTCATATTTCATTTATTAGAGTAGTATCACTTTTTGACCTCTGATACAGAAACATAAAAGTAACAAGCTGAATAAAAATAAAATGTGCTGTGATTTTTAACTTACTACTCCCATTTGCATTCAATATCTCTTGCTCTAGCAATAAAACCCAGAATACATTTCCCCTGACATTTCGATTCCTCATACAGGACAGCCAGGGTAAAAGGTCATCTTTAGACAGAATGAATAGAAAACCAGTAATGTCATGTACACAGCAACATGTCTTTTGCTTTTAGAATTCAACAATGTGATAGAAGGAAATAATCCTAAATCCAAAACAAACAAAACAAGGAGCTTCTGAAGTAATGCCTTATTTGCATGCAGACTATATCTCCATTCTGTATTACAAAGACTGGTGACAGAATTGAGATGTACTTTCTCCTGAATCAGTGGCTCATCCACCTCTACCTGTTGACCACTTCTACCTGCTAACTAAGAGCGCAGCAACATTGAAAAGAATTGTTATAGAAAAGCTCCACTGGGACTTACTGTCTTCAAAAAAAATTCCTCCTATGCTACTCCCATATTATGTAGATACTGAGGTTGCCAAATGCTTTTACTGCATCTATTGAGATGACCATTACATTTTGTACTTCATTCTGTTAAAGCATTTATTGACTTGTAAATGCTGGACCATTGCTAGGGATAAACTCCATGTAGTTGTTGAATCTACTTTGCTCATATTTGGCTGAGCATTTCTTTTTTATACTTATTTATTGTCAAAGTGATGTACAGAGAGGTTATAGTTTCATATGTTAGGCCTTGGGTACATTTCTTGTACTGTTTGTTACCTCCTCCCTCATCTCCCCTCCCCCTTCTCTCTTTCTCTCTCCCCCCATGAGTTGTTCAGTTGGCTTACACCAAATGGTTTTGCAAGTATTGCTTTTGGAGTCGTTTGTCTTTTTATCCTTTGTCTCTTGATTTTGATATTCCCATTCACTCCCCTAGTTCTAATACCAGTATTGAATCCATATTCATCAAATACACTGGTCTGCAATGTTCTTACCTTAGACTGCCCATGTCTGGCTTTTTAGCAAAACAATGTTAGCTTCCTTTTCAACTTTTTGCAAAACCTCTGGGAGAATTTAAAGTAAAATCCCCTGAGTACATGATATGGCCAACCATGAAGCCATGAAGTCCCAGGTCTTTCCATTTTAATGGGACACTGATTAGTAGTCACTTATTATTCTCCCTTATAAATGGTCTCCAGATTTTCTATTGCCTCATAATTTGGTTTGCTTAGGTGAAATGTATATTTAAGACTTAATCTATTCCTTGAGGTTAACTAGTTTATTGGTATCTAACTGATCACAGTAATCTGCTTTGATATTTTATGTTTCTGTTCTCTCAGTTGTTATGTCTGCTTTTTCATTTCTGATTTTACTTATCTTTCCTTTTTTGACCCAACTACTTGTTATATTTTACAAAAAAAAAAACCCGCAAAACTTCTTTCTACTTGTCTGTTTGTTTTTAAATTTTAAATGAACAATTAGAAACTTCAAAGTCAAATATATGTTTTTATGATGTATTCCTCTGAGAGAGTGCTAGGTCCCCTGATACCTCCAAATTGAAACATAATTGTTCTGTGTTTAATGCTCTTAGGGAATCGAAATGTCAGGGAAAATGTATTACTCTAATAAGCAAATTGATGTGAGTGACATTCTCCTCAAAAATAGTTAGAAGAAACTTTGATAGTTCACCGAATCCCATCTCATTTCTGAAAACTGGGGCACAGAAAGGACAACCATGTGCCAAATATATCACTGTGAAGAATAAAGTGGCCTCTGGCTTCCATTCTGTCCTAAGTTTACTTTTTTTTTTTTTATTAAACTCTTTTCTAATTTTACGTTTTTATCTTTGAACTTTTTTGTCATTTTCCTTCAGATATTAACGTAGCTGAAAATATGAACCTCCCCGGTGCAGGTATTTCAAGCATATAAAACAGCTGATAAAAGAAGAACAAAGGGAAAGTCATTTCCGGTAACATGCTTAGCTGCTTATCCTGCCTTCTCAGGTATGGCCCCAGTTCTTGGCAATCAACTACTTAAAAGTATGGTTCAAAGACTCCTATTGGAAGGCTTTCTTGTCCCTTCAAAGGTCTCTATAATCATTTACAGATTATAATGCAATTTTTAGTCCTCTTTCATCATGTAATACAAAATGCAATTACAAATGACAATGTAAGAATTATGTTTCTATTATTAACTGGAATGAGCATCTAGACAACTACTGATCTTAGGTCTCTAGATTTTGACTCATAAGACTTCGCATCTACTAAAGAAAGGAAATTCAAATTTCCCCAGGAATCCTATTAACCTGTGCTATTTTAGTTCCTTAGAGCTAAACATGTAACCACTTTTGTGATGCTTTCTGTAATGGCTAGACATTTCCAGGCGAGATCTAGTTACTAAGACTGACATTATTGCTACTAATTTTCTTTAAGTATGCTAATGGATTTCTCCCTTGCTTTCATCAGGGAGAAAAAGGGAAATAACTCTTATTTTTGTACTTTTATAAGTGAGGCCACTTATAACTTAATAACTAATAATTTTACTTCAAAAGGTAGGTTTTCCTTGGGGCAGCTGGCAGGGTGCTGAAATAAGGCAGTCTATATGATCCTTAGTGGAAAGAAAATTCAATCTTGACAAAGAGAGACCAGCATTTGCTTACAAAGAGATACCTCAAAGTATCTAGCCAACCACTATGCAACAAAATAAAAACTGAAAGTGAAAGTTTACATCTTGAAATTTGTATTACCTGTATTTCTAGATATGAGCTGTTTTGGGGTTTCCCTAGTGATGACATGTAGTATCTTTTCTAAAATTGATGCATTTAAGAAGAAATCAGCTCAACACTAAACACTAGGCATTCAGAGAACGATGCATCTTGCTTTAAGAATGTCCTAGATTTTTGGATTTAAAATATTCTCTCCTAGGAAATTTTTCTGTCTTCTACAGTGGACATTTGTTGTTTCTAACACGTGGCTGGTATGGACCCTTAGTGTCTTACAGTATGAGCATCTGCTACCTGGGGCATGCGCCAGCAGTGGACAAGAGGCTGAATTCTAGCCTTTTCAGTCAAGGGCCTTTAGAGAAAGTCATGAGGAATTGGGACTCTATCTTACTTCCTGGATCGGAACTTGTGAACATATCAACTTGGAAGCATCTCCTCTTCACCATGAAAAAGTATGTGTTCACCCATTCTGGGTAAGTGGATGGTGGTTCTGGAGGCTGGCAGTCTGAGGGCATGGCCCTGGCATTTGCCAAGGGTGGTGTTACTGTGGCAGAAAGTAGAAGGTCAAGAGAGGGCAAAAGTGAGCAAGAGAGTGCGAGCTCACTTCTATGATGAATCTAATCTTGGATAATTAACCTAATCGTGAGATAATGGCAATGATTCAGTAGTGACTGCTATGCTTCCACAACCTAATTAGCTCTCATTATGGTCTACCTCCTGACATAGCTGTTTTGAAATTAAGTTTTCAACACTTGAACGTTGGTGGACACATTCAAATGACAATATCCCATCTCTAGCACCCCAAATTCATGTTCGTCTTACAAGGTACACATGTTCCTCATATGGAGTTATGTCCTGACAAACCCAACGTAAGCTGAAAATCAGAGCTGAATTTGCTACATCTAACCAACTTCACGCTATAGAGAGCAACTAGCAAAAAGTGTAGCTTGTTCATCTTAATGACTGTGAGTATCCTGGGCAGGCTGAGTGGAAGCCAGATTTCTAAGGTCCCGTGGAGCTCAGAGCAACAGCTTTAATGGGCTGGGTCCAGGGAGAAGCTCCCAAGTAGGATGGAGCATCCTGCTAGCCATTCTCCCAGCTGACCATTGCTCCTGAGAATTTTATAGTCCTGGGGACTTGAGGGTAGCCTTGCCCTGAGGCTTCACTAGGCACTGCCTCTGTAGGACTCTCTGTGGTGGCATCTTCCCTGTGGCCAGGTTCTGCCTAAGCCTCCAGCTATGTGACACATCAATTGAAGTCTACGGGGAGCAAGTCATGACTCAATAGCTGCTGTACCCACAGGGTCAGCACCGTGTCCCTACTGCCACAGCTTCTGATTTGTACCCTTTCAGTTGTTCCTGTGTAAGAAGCAACTTAAGATTCTTTGGTTGGGCATCTGGATTAACTAAAAGTTCCCTACCTTTGTGTCTGTGCCCTTTGATCTGCACTGTTCTCCACTGCAGACACTTTAAAGCCATCTCAGGCTCCATGAAAGAGAGGATTCACAGATGAAAGCAATGCCATCTTCTTATCATCTTCCAAAAGTTAAGGAGAGCTCGCTCCAGACCACCTCCTGTTCCCCTGCAGTGGGGGAAGGGTGACTTGTCTGGAGCCCCTTCAGACACAAAGCCTGAGATACTGGGCAACCTGTGACTAAAGACTGTATTGACTCTGCATATTTTTCACACTCCTCATCCTCAATTCTCTCTGTTCAACCTGAGACCTAAAGCAGAGGCTTCAGCAGCACTCACTTCAAAATTGTTTGGGTTTCTCTCATGACCCACTTCTGTATTTTCAGCCATTTGTTAGAGAAGTCTTTCCAATGTCTTGGCACCGATTTTCTATCTTACTGTTTCAATTGGGAAAAACAGTTTAGCTGAGACTGAGTAATTTGCAAATAATGGAAAATTATGCAACTTTATGCTACTTCATCCTACAATAGGAGATAGGAAGCGAGAAAGGGCAAAAGAGGACTGAACTCATTCCCAACACTTGTACTGAGACTTGTTTCTGAGACATGATCTCTGTGTGACACATTCAAACCAGATCAAAATGGTCAATTCCAAAGACTGTGTCCAAATATGGAACTCAAAGCCTACACTCCGGCTGAGGTCTCTATAAAAAGGATTACAAACTCTAGGGACCAGACTACTATCACAAATGCACAAAGCTATCGGGTGTGATACAGTGGGAGAGGATAGCTTGTCCTTCCCAAATGAATTCATCCTCCACAAATTCAGCTGTCCCAAGAGAGCAGGTTGACCTTTGGTCTGCTATGAGTTACATTGGCCACCACTGTCTGGCTGGCTCTATAATGACCCTTGGGAGCCTGCAATCAACCTGACCTTCCACAATCCCTCTTCAGTAAATCTCTCAAGAGCTCAACCCCGAGTCATGGTTTGGTTTGGTTTGACATTGTTTTGATATTGAATCTGGAAATAAAGCTCAGCTTAGAACTTGCTGGGTAGCTCTGGCTGGACTTGACTTGTTTCAGTCTCACAAGTACTGAATGTTTATTTTAAGAAATTAGAAAGTAACTGTGAGTTTTTGACTATGGAATGAGTTTTTCACTTGTTAGGTTTAACAAGTCTTTCACAAGGAATTTTATTTGTTGTTTATTTTGATCAAGTAAGTAAAAACAATCCTCAAACAAAACAAACTCCCTTGCACCTCCAATCAATAGTCAGAGAGAGAAGTGTGCATTTAGTTATAGCTCATTGTGAATGAATTTTGCTCCTTTAAGTAAAAATGAATCCCTTTCTAACAGGTTAACATGTAGGTTAAAAGAAAAAACAAAAGCTCTGAACATAAGTTACTAGAATTTCTATTGTTTACTTGGGGTGAGGATATGGTGATTTCTTAACCATGGAAGGAGCTGGGAAACTGACTCACCAGGAAGGAATGTTTGAACTGAGTCATAAACACAGGAATATTCCATGTTATCACTAACAACTTGATATCCAGCCAAAAAAAAGTGCTTTTTTATTTTTATTTTTTTCCAAGACTGGATAAAATGAATAGAATTGCTCTGAAACCAAAGAAAGCATGTGGATAACAATCTACCAAGGAACAGGTGAGAGATGTCACACCTGTAGTAATTTCTTTTCAGAGCAAACCGATGGGAGTGGTGACTACCTAACAGACTTGCTCTCAGATGAGCTTCTGGTCCTGGCTACTGGGCTTGCTCAGAGAACTACTCCTACTGATGCTATCTTTTACACTAAATGACAAAATTTCACTAAGTCACTCAACAAATATGTACCAAGCACTCAGTCAAGAGTCTAGGAGAGAGAGGGAAAGGGAGAGGGAGAGAGAGAGAGAGAGAGAGAAAGAGAGAGAAAATGAAACACAATGGCAAGGAACTCTCTTTAGTCTATATCCAGAGAGAGAAGCAACTTGCTCAGAAAATGTTATTCTAAAGCAAAAGATATTAAGGAAGGACCACTGTAAGCTTTCTCAGTGGATCAATTTTGGTGGCTAATGGCATAGCTCAGTGGACTATAGGAAATATGACTTCAATTTTCATTTAAGTTAGTGAAAAACAATGATTTACTTTGGAAAAGCATTCTTCTAACCCTAACCTTTTTAGAAGACAGGCCTACAAAGTGAGGTTGTCTTCTACCTTCTTGGAAGACACAGGTTAATCCAACACATTTCATGTGTAAGCATGTGTCTGACTTTAATGAGCCAAGGGGTCTGGAATACAACCTTTGTGCTCCTTGAGGAAACAATTTGATGTAAGCAAGACTTAATTCCCCAAAGTTGATCCAGTTTCATGTCAAGAAAACAAAAATATTAGTTCTTGCCACACGACCTTTTCAGGAAAGGAACACCATAAAAAAATCTCTGAGCAAGGACAATTTTACATTGACCTTGCAATCCCTCCACCTTCTGGGGTGTCAGGCTCTTCGCCTGCTGGAATCAGGGGATTAAGGTGTTGGGAAATTTAATTAGAATGTGTGAAACAAAATGGGCTTCTGGCTTAAAGCTAGTCCAGAGTATAAAGAATAATGATTGCTTCTTGAGAACTCCCATTTCCCAAGAAGGAACACGCCTGGGGAAAGATGAGCCACTTACGTTTTTTGTTGTGGTGTTTTTGTTTTTTTTTGTTGTTGTTGCTGCCATTGTTTCCTTTTTAGTATATAGTTTTCAAGTGTTTTGCTGGAAAGTCACCTATAGATTTTGCTAAAAAACTTTTGCCATTATCACTATCCCCTGGTATCTTCATCCAACCAGAGCAAGGACATGCTTGACCATGGAGAAAAATAGTTTATAGATCTGCAGTAAAAATGCCATCTTTTAAGTTTAGAGCCACATTTGGTGATAAAACTTTTACAACGGAGTAAGTTTCATTTAGCTTGATTTATTAAGGCGTCTATGAAAGGCCTCTATGAAAGCCTTCTTAATTTCAGGGGCGAGCAGAGAGCACAGGCAGGAAGTGAACTTGAGGCCCCTATACATCTGGAGCCTACAGTCCTGAACTGGGGGATGCAGACTTCACTACAGATACAAAAACAGAGGAACAGAACTTTTCACATAATGCAAATGATGGGGAGCTGTGCAGCAGAGGAGCCTCAGCGGTAGGTCTAGAGAAGGCTTTTCAGAGGAGGGATTTGGGCTATACTTTGAATGGGCAGGACTTGCAGAAATGCAGATGGTAGCAAAGCATTCCAGGCAGAAGAAAGCAGATGAACAAAAGGAAAAAAGTGTGTGTGTGTGGGGGGGCAATGCATTTGCAGAAGTGCAACTGAAGTACATAGAGGCTGATATAGGAAAGACCAGTCTTAGGGAAAGGAAATCCTCTCTGAAGGTAAGTGGTGGGGTTTCCTGGGGGAACCCCCAGGGCAGCTGTTGAGTGTAGCACTTCTACTATCTGGGTTGAGCTTCAGAAAAGCAATTGAAGTAAGAAAGAAGAGACAGTGGATGCAACTGTTAGGCTCAAGTGGGAAATGAGAAATGTAGGAATGCACACAGCAAAAAATAAGCACATGGTAAGGAACAAATGGCTGAGGCACTGGACAGGCAAGGTCAATGCCAGTTTCAAGTATGAGGCGGAAACAGGGTAGTGAAATGGAAGGAAGGGGGTGGGGGTGGAAGGGACTAGAGCTTCAGTGGATAAACACAGCTATAGATGGGTTTAGCACAACAGAAAATTATACCTGAAGAATTGAAAACTGATTCTGTTGGGGATTACATGGTACCTTAAAAATTTTTTTTCGGTGGGTCATGGGCTTGAACTCTGGGCCTAGGCACTGTCCCAGAGATCTTCAGCTCAAGCTATCACTCTACCTTTGGAGCTATACCTCAACTTTTGTGTGCGATTAATTGAAGATAAGAGTCTCATAGACTCCAGCCCTAGGAGCTGGCTTTGAACCATGATCCTCAGATCTCAGACTCCCGAGTAGCTAGGATTATAGGCGTCAGCCAACAGCACCTAGCTTTCTATTTATCTCAGCCAACAGCACCTAGCTTTCTATTTATCTCAGCCAACAGCACCTAGCTTTCTATTTATCTTGTTGATTCCAGCTCTGCTGGAAGAGTTACAAGGGTGGCAAGTAGCTTTCCACCCTGGCAGCTGCCCCATTGTTCTTTTCTTGTAGCCTTACTATTCCAACCAGGTTGTCTGTTTGCTTCTAAGTGAATAAATTGGTCATCATTCTTTGATCCTTGTTTGACACTTCAATAGAATCACCAACCTGAGGGGCCTCCTGGCCCAGCTACATTAGGAAGTCCAAAATTAGAATCAGGGTCAAACAACCTCTCTACCATGACAGGAACTGTGGCTGCTAAAAGCTCCCCCCCACCATGGATAAATGACAGAATCAGTATTTATTTGCATTTAGGTTCACCTACCTCAAACTCCAGATAGTGATCTTTCAGCTTGTATTCATCTACGTCCTTGGCTTTGACCTTCTTGTCGGGGGGATATGAGCGGTGCTCAGCCAGCTCCGTGGTAATCTGCTTCAGTTTGCTTTCATGAGATTTCAGCTGCTCCTCCTGTGGGAAATGATGAAGCCACTTGGAGTGCACAACATGGATCGATAAACAAAGTAGCATATTTTCAAGAATCCCTTATGGGGAATGACTTTAAGCTCTCAAGAGTCCAAAGCATCTCTGCTCTGACACCATTCCAACCAAAGGAATGTAGCCAGCATTTCTAGATCCTTTCCTAGGGAGACCAGTCTCTCTAACCAGGGCCCTTATCACAAAACTAAATGACTTCAGAAGCTTTCATCAGCTGTAACTGGCATCTAGCTGGGACCACACCTCCTTTTAAAAAATAAAAATTATCTTTAAGTAATGGTACAAACATCAATTTAGTAATACGACAAGTCTTGAGAGAAACTCCTAACAGGTAAGTCACCAAGTGACCAATTAAGGTCCTAGCCTAAGAGCCATGTAAATTACTTCACCAGTTCATGCTCGCTCAGCAATGCCACTCGCTAGCCATCTGCCCACCCATCACAATGAATTAATATCTACCTACATAGGTTTTCCCTTTGGAAATCTATCAGGTATTATTCTAAAAAGAGCAAAATATAGCTGTTTATTCTCTTCAAACTAGCAGAGGTTTCCCACTTCAATTCCACTGACTTCAAGTTTTCACTGAGTTAAAATACACACATTGATTATTGTCACAACAGCACAAATACAATTTCTGGGCTACAGTAAAATGCACAACTGATGCTATGTCATGAAATATCCCTTAGCATAAGTCCCCTTCCCGCAGTGGTTTGAAAACATACTTGAAATGAACATGTAAGAATTCTCTTGTATTCCTAAAATTGTATACAGCTTCTTGTTCTTTTTTCCCATGCAAATTATCCAAAACCTTGAGTATTAATTTCATATGTATAGTACTATATATATATAGGTAAATGAAGAGAAGCTGATTAAAATAATTATACACATGCATATATACCTGTTGTACAAAAATTCCCATATCCTGTAATTGTGCTTAAAAGTTCTAAGGTCTTTTAGAACCTTAGGTGGGGGGTGCCAGCCCTTAGGCATTGAGAAGTTTCTAAAGTCTGAACACTATAAAATACTACTTTTGGGGTTGACAGTAAGACATATAGTATTTACAAAATATTGGAGGATACCCACTCAAATATCCAAGATTGATGAAGAAAATGATCAACAAGTTAGAAAACTAATGATCTAGGTAAGCATGACAAAAGGCTGTAAGGAGCAGGGCACAATGTGAAAGACACTGATGAGGTGAAAGTGACAGCGCCTTGGATTGGAATGTGCAGCATGTGGTAGAGTTGGGGCGGGTGGGGTGCGGTCTTGACCAGTGAAGAATGACTTCTGAATGCCACCCTCGCAGTGCTGCCTGTCCTCTACCTTTGACACGAGTTGCTGGGATGACTTTAATGAGAGAAGCAGGCACCTAACTTCCCTTTGTTCACTACATAGCCTGACTCAAATTGCAATGTTCCGTATTGAATATTCATCGATTATCCATCCCCTTAAACTTTTTCAAGGGAATGGCTGGAATTCCAAGAAGGAATCAGGACTAAACGTAAAGACTGACCTCATGAAGTGTAAATATGTAGAGAAGCATGGAAAAGCTTGAAAGAGAAGACCTCAGTAAAGCATGTCTATCAACCTACTCCAGCTCCGGGCCACTCTGGCTTAGGAGGGACAGCTGGAATAGACTGGATCTAAACCCCTTGGTGGAGCTGTGAATGGGGCATGTTGCACAAGTCCTCAGATAATCCTTATGCATATTCAAGCCTGAAGATGGTTTCTTTGGTGGGTATAAAAACAGACCCTAAAGGGGGCCAACGATGAAATCCTACATAATTTGGAGAGCTACACTAGGAGGAGGAATACAAGATGAATTTCAAAGCAGTGTCTTTAGCCCCAGCAGAAGACTAATGTGCTCTGACAACACTGTCATGAAGAACAAGTAGAGAAGATGACTCCTACCCAGCAGAGCTGTTCAGGAAGAACCGTGTGGCACTGACAATCATCAATTTTAATAATTGAGGCTAATAAGCTTTGGAGAGAAGACAAGAATAAATTAAAGCAAAGCTTACAAATGACAGGGTGACAAACAATGTGTCTTAAAAGTACCAAACAATCTTTTAATTGAATATTTCATTTTCTCTTCACATTGTTTATCTTTTTTTCTCTCAGCAGGGCACTCAAATTGCTATAACAGATACGTTATAAATGGAAATTGCCCAAAAGGTTCATGGATAGTTAGTGGGTTGGCGGAGAAAAGAAAGATGGTCAGGCTGAGAGATCCTGGGATTTCAACAGGAGGATTGATGTGACCCCACAGGACATCTGGCAATGTCCTACTCTATTTGTTACCTTTGAAAATTGAATGTCATTCTTCCCTGTAAGCTGAAATCAATTGGTCCTTTCTACTGCCAAGTTTTTTAGTTAAGGTATAACTAAATTCCATGGTAATAGTAATGTTATCTAGTAAGCATCCAATAATTAAGACAAATTAGCATGAAGAAAATATGAAGCCATGTCAACTCTCTTCTTCCTACTAGTGTTTGTCTTTTATAACAGGACGATTCAGACACATTGCTTTGCTCATTCCTCACTGCTCTCCATTCTCTAGTCAAGGAGAGCAGCATGTTTTCTGTTCCCACAACTCCACCTAACTGCTCTCAATAGGTGAGAACACCTTTATCTCTTCTACCTTTCTATGTTTATCTTAACATAACATTCTCCATGTTTGATAATTTTTAACCAAGTAACTTAAAAACAACTTAGTCTGTGCTGGAATCCTGGACATCACAGTATTTGGAGACAGGAAGGTAAGACTCTGAAACACCAATATGAGGAAAACAGGAGATGGTGAGATGGGGTTCCCTAAGTTCCATCAGTTCCCAGCTGTCTGTGCCAAGAGATAGTTCCCCCCACTTCAAAATGCCACCAGAGCTATCCATTCTGTGTGCTCCAATACACACATCTATGCCTTTCTGCTACAGATAGCTTTCTCTGAAGGCCTTTCTCTTAGTGGTGACTTGTATCGTTTTATCACATTAAGAATAATTTTTAAAATACAACTTGGATCACATTACTGTCCTGCTGAAAACTATCCTGAAGACACTGGGAGCCACTAGAGCATCTAAAATCCTGCAACCCAACAGAGAGGCTTCAATGATTTGTACACTGAAAACCTGGGTGATCACAGCAAGACTCTTGCTATTGCTAGTGTAAGAAATAAGAAGGTAGCCTAGTGGGGCAATGGCACTGGGGTAGTGCAGACAGGTTTAAGACTGGCAATGAACTAAAACAAATCTCTAAGTAGGATAGGAATACAGCAAAACATGGTTTTAAGAGAGAAGAGTTGGACAATAAAAAAGTAGTTATGAACAGTCAATAGACACAAGAAGAAATGTTTACATCTTTGGCCATGAAAGAAATGCAAATCAAAATAATATTGAGATTCCACTGCACTATAGTTACAATGGCCAGTATCAAGAAAACTAATAATAACAGATGCTGGCAGGGATGTGGCCAAAAGGGAACACTACAGTATTGTTGGGAGGAATGTAAACTTGTTTAACTACTCTGGAAAGCAGTATGGAGCTTCCTCAGAAGACTAAACATAGAACTTCCCTATGACCCAGCAATTCTACACCTGGGTATTTAACCCAATAGATCACAAATAAGGCCACACTAAAGCTACCAGCACAATCATGTTCAATGCAACATTATTTACCATAGCCAAGATATGAAATCAACCCAAATGCCTCTCAGTGGATGAATGGATCAAGAAAATGTGGTATAAATTCACAACAGAATTCTATGCTTCCATCAGAAAGAATGGCATCGTACAGTTCCCAGGGAAATGGAAAGACTTGGAAAAAATATTAAGAAAAATAAGCCAGGGCTGGGGATATAGCCTAGTGGCAAGAGTGCCTGCCTCGGATACACGAGGCCCTAGGTTCGATTCCCCAGCACCACATATACAGAAAACGGCCAGAAGCGGCGCTGTGGCTCAAGTGGCGGAGTGCTAGCCTTGAGCGGGAAGAAGCCAGGGACAGTGCTCAGGCCCTGAGTCCAAGGCCCAGGACTGGCCAAAAAAAAAAAAAAAAGAAAAATAAGCCAGACCCAAGGAAGCATAGTTGCATGATTTCCCTCATTTTTAATAACTAAAATGTGCCTATAAATCTTCAAGTAAACACACTGAATGGAAAAAGACAAAAAATACACTTGGACATGATAAATTATATAGAATTTTAGACATTCACATGGTGAGACAAAATGAAGATAGTCTTAGGAGAGGATCAGAAAGGCTTACTAGCTATAGGCAAATGATCATATAAAATGGTATTTATTGAAATGAACTCAAAGAAATGGAAACAAGAGCTTTTGTTGTTACTTTTTATTGTTTTGTTTTATTTCTGTACCTTCTGTCTTGTATGTAAGTTTATCTCTTTGGGGAAGCATAAGGGGGAGGACAGAAATGGTAGGACAAAGGGTAAACAAATGCAGCAGTGATACTCACTAGACACTATGTTAAAAGTGAACTATACAACTTGTTGGAGGGAGTCAGGAGGGAAAAACTGAGAGAAAGCAAGGGAAGGGGAGATGTACACAACTGTAACCCCTCTGTATATTTACAATAACAAAACATAGTTATGTAAATATGAATGGTTTAATTTACCTTTGATTAGCCTAGAAATCTCTTATGTTGCTGGTGGAGACAGAGCTCAGTGATAGAGAACATACCTAGCCTGGCTAAGGCTGTGGGTTTCCCTGCCCTGCAAAAACTTCCCCAAACCCACAAAACCCAAATGTTCCATTCAGTTCTGCTCTGAGGGGAAAAGAAAGGCCCTTTTGCCATACTGTGAGCAATAAATATTGAAAATATTTTTATAAAGCTAGCAGCAAATGCAGTCGATGCTAAATAAAATGAATGAATGCACAGCTGGATGAAAACCTTGCTAGGAAGCTAGGATATAAACCCAACATGGGCTATGCAAAAGCCACACATGAGGGGCATATAAAGCCCAGTACACTGTGCTACCCCACCGTACAACAGTCCTAATGGGACAAGGGCTCCCATGTGTCCTCAAGACATTGAGCATTCCTGAATATTAGTAAGATTACATTTTTTTCCAAGTGAAAAGTCTGTCACAGAGAGTTACCTGAGATAATTTTGTTGTAGTGGCAGGCAGAAGTGGGCGGCTGAATTTCTTTTGAGACCCAATAGCTGCTGGAAATGGTGGTGCAGAAAATACTGCTGCCACACAATTAATTTTGCTTATCCATCCTTGCATCTCCTCAGGACTCCTGGGAAAGAAAGGCATAGTCATATTAGGGTATTTACATATCCTAGTACTTCACCCTTTGCCTATTTCTTATTACTTATTGAAAAATAACAAATTATTCCCTAACAAAACTTCTGTACAGAATTCTCAGTTGTGATCACTGAAGCAGTGCAAGGTCTACAGTCCATGCTTATCATAGTGCAAGACTTGGATCAGCTTCCTAGCATCCAGTAGGTAAAAACGAGAAGTATATTTATTAAACCTTTACTTTCTGTTTGATACTAGACTATATCAAAAAAATCAATTCATATCTTTTAACCAAATAATTTTATTTTGAAGTCTAGCTAGGCATTATTCATGGATACAGGGAATAAAAAAGAAAACTATGCTTAGTGTAGAAAACAATTTGATAGCTTCTTCAAAAATTAACTCTAAATTAGTCTTCAACCTAGCAATTCTTAAAGAAATACCCAGAAAGAAAAGACTTATACATATACAAAGATCTGTATGACTATAAGACATCTTTATCCCTACAAATCACAAAAGGGGAAACAATGAAACAGTCCATCAATTAGCAAATGGATAAACAAATTTTGTAGACCCACACAATCATATAGTGCTTACCAATAAAAGTAGGAAGTACTAGATGACTGAACTCCTGAACTTTATGCTAAATGAAAGAAGCCAGACACAAAAGAGCATGTTCTGTGTGATTTCCCTTACATAGAGGTTCACAGAAAGCAATGCTACCGAGACAGAATGTCGACAGTGGGGGCCTAGGTGATGGCAAACCAAGGGAATCTTCTGGAATGATGAAGTGTTCCAAAAGTGGATGTAGTAAATTGAGAAATTTACAAAAACCATCCAAGTACAAATTTGAAACAAGT